>NC_133332.1:282653320-282953320 GCF_042186555.1 Aquarana catesbeiana | reverse complement strand
GCTCCACTACCAGGTACTTAACAGTATCTTAGCCGGACATCATGGACACTCAGGGGGGCAAGCCAGGACGGCCACTTTCAAGCGCCGTCAGGGTTGATTCATGTTGCCCAACTGAGCCAGCATAGTTGGCAGAATGTTGCCGTAAAAAGTTGTGTAGAACACAGCACGCCAGGATGATGTGATTCAGTTTGTACTCCGCCATATGTATGGTTGTAAGAAATAGGCGGAACCGGCTGGCCATGATTCCAAACATGTTCTCCTCCACTCTTCTGGCTCTGGCCAGCCAGTAATTAAAAACCCTCTGGTCCGGGGTAAGGGTCCTCATAGGGAATGGCCGCAGAAGATGGTCCCCCAGCGCAAAAGCTTCATCCGCAACGAAGACGAATGGGAGTCCTTCCACATTGTCTTCTGGAGGTGGCAAGCCCAAGCTGCCATTCTGGAGACAACTGTAGAACTCCGTCTGGGCGATGACTCCACCATTGGACATCCGGCCATTCTTCCCCACGTCCACATACATAAATTCATAAGTAGCCGACACCACCGCCAACATCACAATACTATTGAACCCCTTATAATTACAATAGTATGACCCCGAGTTGGGTGGTGGTATGATGTGGACGTGTTTCTCATCAATTGCCCCTCTGCAGTTAGGAAAGTCCCACCACTGGGCAAAGTGGGAGGCCACAGTCTGCCATTCCTGTGGCGTGGAAGGAAACTGTGGAGTCAAAACCAAAAAAAAAAATTAGTCTTTGTGCACATAAACAGGGAAAGAAGATTAGACACAAACATTGTTGGCCAACATCAAGATAACATTTATTAGAGGAAATTTTTAAAAAACAAAGTATAAGGTCCAACTATCAGATCCCCCCCCCTCCTGGGCCATTTCTAACATTATAGGGGGGGACTCTGGGACAGGTAACCCTCTCCACTTTATTGAGAGATGAATGCCTAAATAATGGGTCTTACTTTGGCCAGCCCCTCCTTAGTTACACTATTGGCAGCCCACTGGACAGGTAAGAAGTGTCATAATACAAAGATATAAATACACACTGTACACTTTTTAGCACATATGGACATTCATTCTGCTATTAGCTAGCAAGATAATAATAGTATACAAAGACTTGAAACAGTACCATTTGAAAGTATTCAGGCAGGCCCTTGCACTATGCTTTGGGGAATTCATCCATAAATCTGACCACTAAAGAGATGGGTATAGTGTGTATGGGTTTGGCAAAGTCAGCAGGTAAGGAACGAACAAGAACACAATGACAAGTCAATGGTACATGCTGCCCGCACTGAAGAGCAGATACAAACCCACAAGCACAAACTGAACAGCAGAAAATGATCTGAAAACCACGAGTCTGAAAAAGCGCGAATCGTCACTCACCAAACTTTTACTAACACGAGATTAGAAAAAGGAGCCCAAAGGGTGCCGCGCTTAGTTCTGAACTGGCCTTTTCTAGTCTCGTCGTACGTGGTGTACGTCACCGTGTTCTTGGCGATCGGAAATTCCGAAAACTTTGTGCGACCGTGTGTACGCAAAACAAGTTTGAGCCAACATCCGTCGGAAAAAATCCATGGATTTTGTTGTCGGAATGTCCGATCAATGTCCGATCGTGTGTACGGGGCATAAGAGTTTTTTAGTTGGCGAAAAGATCTGATAGATCTCAATGAAGATGAATGGACTCGTGCCATGGAGATCCTTCCTGAGTTATCTATTACACCATCTCAGCAATTGACTCAGCTTTTCATTTTACACAGAACCCACTATAAATAGAAAAAAATGAATCCGCGCAATGGGGGTAGGTAAAAAAGTGGTTCAGAACTGCTGCCTCCACAAATGCAATCACCACTGAAGTGGAAAAAACTTAACTGAGAAGAAATTAGGTGTGGGTGCGGCGCTGTTCTGGTTTTATGGCAAAGTGTTATGACACTGTGATAACATATTAAAGTCACCTCTGATAGGTGAGTGAAAGTATGAAAATGTTGGTTGATAAAAATTCTTGAAAAATGTGCACTTCAAATCAATGTACGGTATGAATACATGGGCATATTTTGATATAACAGCACCACATGGTAAACATTCCCCTTAAAATCCATAGCAGACCTGAAGGGCCTGGTATGGATTTTAGGGGGACCCCCACGCATTTTTTTTTAAATTTTAGTTCGGGGTTTCCCTTAATATTCATACCAGATCCAAAGGGCCTGGTAATGGACTGGGGGGGGGGGGGGGGACCATGCTCTTTTTTTCAGTTTTAGCTATATTGCCGAGACCCGACAATTCATTACAGCCGCGATCGGTTTTAAATGACAATTTTTGCTTTAGAAATGTCATTTTGCTGTGGTACTGTTCAAAACACTGGAAAATGCGCCACTTTGCAGGCATACTACAGACGCCATCGCATGTATTTGCCTGAGCGGACGGGCGTTCGCATAGGCGGCCAGCTACTTTGCTGTTTTTATTATTCATTGCTGTAAGTTTCTTTCAAAATATTTTATTGACTTTCCAATAATATAAAACAATAAAAGAAAAAGATAAAGTAAAGCAAAATATTACAATACAATCCCCTGTGGTGGGTACACGATAAGCCAAAAACATAAAGTATGGAGCAGGCAAATGTCTAACACATTGACAGGTACCTATGAAGCCACTATAACCCTTCCAAATATGTATTAACTATCCGGCCAGGACAAAAATAGGAGGGGGCAAGGAGAGGTTCCGCCAGCACCCCAAAAGGGATCATGCTGTGCCCGGCAGAATCTCAACGAGCCTCCAGTTTCAAATCTTCGCCAGACAGGCCTGGGATCCAGGATAAACATTAAGGATGCTATGACCTGATTTGCTAGCCCCAAAGGGAGGGACCTCCCAATGTAGAACTAATTGCAATGAAGTCAGGGGATCTCTCCGTGTACCTTAGAGGGTTCAGCAGAAGGGGGGAGTAAAGAGGGGAGAGGAGAGGAGAAGAGAGGGGGTGGAGAAGAGAGGGAATGGGTAGAGAGCCTATCAACGGGAGAGGACCACGTGTCCCCCACTGAACCGAAGAACTTTATGGTTGAACTCCTGGTATAAGGGAAATGCCCATATACTGGGCCCAATGTTCCCAGGTAGCTTCAAATTGCGTTTTGGTGTTTTGGAGAATGCTGGAGAGTTTCTCTTGGGACATAATCCAAGATATTTTAGGTGTAGCAGCCTTCAAGGAAACCTTGGGTTGTTTCCAAGCTTTGGCAATGGTGAGCTTGGCACCAAGGAGGATGAAATGTATTAATTTGTGCGTCTGTTTTGTTGTTTTGGGTAAATTTGCATTAAGGAGGGCTATGGCTGGGGTTTTCGGGATCTGAGCTTTCGTAACTTTTCAAATCAGGGAGAAAATCTTGCTCCAGTAGGGCCTTAATCTCGGACATTCCCACCATATGTGAGCTATGGAGCCTGAGAGTTGCTGAAAGGAACATTTTGGCCAGTCTGTCAGGGGAGGTACCATCTAGTAATGACCTTGAGGCTGGATTCAATTAGGGAGATATTCTTAATGCCCTTAAAGGATCTATTAAAGGAGACCCTCCATCTCTCTATGTCCCAGTTGAAGGATAGGTCGCTCTCCCAAGCGAGCATGTATGGGGTCTTTGAGGACTGGTGAGACAGTGACTGATAGATGATGGAGATTCTGCCCCTCTGTTCTGTGGACTGCCCACACCATAATTCGTACGGTGTGAATCTGGGAGGCGAGGTTTTCTCCACCCAGATGTGGTGAAGGAAGTGGCTTATTTGGTAAAATCTATAACGTTCTGAATTTCGGGATCTCAAGTTGATTAACACAAAAATCCAGAGAAATAGGGCCAACGGATGTGAAGAAGTGTCTGATTCGATACAACCCCTTGTCCAGCCACCATTTAAAGGCTTTAATGTCTAGGCCGGCGTAAAGTCAGAGTTATTGAAAATGTGCGCTAGAGGGCGGTTACTCGAAGTTAATGCAGGGTTATTTCTCAAATTGTCCCAGATTTTCAATGATTGGGAGAGGGTAGGGGAAAGTATTGGGGGACGATTTATTGGGGGAACCCAGAGTAGGAAGTCAAGGGTGTAGGATGGAGCAGCCTGTCTTTCTATTTGAATCCAGTCTGGTTTCTCAGCCCTGGAGTAGACTGAGGAGAGCTGGGCCAACCTGGCAGCTTGAAAATACAAAAATAGCTGGGGAAGCCCCAAACCCCCTGGATAGGAACAGGGATCTTTTCTGGATTCTATGTCTTCTTCCGCCCCAAATGAATTTGTTGACTTTTCTTTGGAATGATGTCAAATGGTCCTTAATAATGTTTATTGGAAGGGCCCTGAAAAGGTAGAGGACTCTTGGTAGTAATGTCATTTTAACAGCGTGAATTCTCCCAAGCCAGGATACCTCCCCTTTGTCTAGTTTCCCAAGTCAGCTTCAAGCTTACGGTATGTGTGAGGGAAGTTAGCAGTGTATAAATGCTCCGTCCCTAGGTAATCTATGGAATAGTCGCTCCACTTAAAGTCAAAGGCACTTTGAAGTGCAACTACTGTGTCTGTCTTGAGGGAAATGTTTAATGCATATGACTTAGAGTAGTTAACCTTTAACCCTGAAATCATTGAGAACTCCTTCAGGAGTTTGCAAAGGTTTGGGAAGGAGGTGATCGGGGACGTGATGAAAAGGAGCATATCGTCCGCAAAAGACCGCATTTGTGGACTTGGTTCCCTCAGGACACACCATGGATGTTGGGATTAAATCTTATTGCTATTGCCAGTGTTTCGATCGCCATGGCAAAGATTAGAGGAGAGAGCGGACAGCCCTGTCTAGTGCCTCTTGCTATATTAAGGGGGTTGGAATACTGACCTTGTAGGCGGATCACCGCCTTCGGGGCAGAGTAAAGGGATCCAAGGACCCCTAAAAATCTGGTCCCAAAACCACACCTCTCCAATAGGGAAAATAGATAAGGCCACTCGATCGAATCGAAGGCTTTATGTAAGTCTAGTGGTAAAATCATTCCTTCTTGCTTGGGGCCCCCTACCCAATTAGATTGGAGAAGGGAGACAATGTCGACCGCTCTCCTAATTTGGTCTGGCCCTTGCCTGCCTGGGATAAAATCCACCTGGTCTTTGTGGACATAAAATTTAATAAAGGATGCTAGATGGTTGGCGAGAATTTTTGTCAAAATTTTCATGTCATTATTAGTTAGGGAGATGGGTCTGTAATTTTCAACTTCCTCATGGTTTTTGTTGTGTTTGGGGATTACTGACATAAATGCAGTGTTCAAGTGTGGATCTAGTGGGGAGCCTGAGCTTTTAGAATGAACAAAATTTTGCCATGTGGGGGGCTAATATTTCTCCGAATGTCTTGTAGTAGGGGACTCATAGACCGTCCTGGAGCTGAGCCAGTCTTAAGGCCTTTGATAACCTCCCTTATCTCTTCCGCGGAAAAGGCTTCTTCCATTAAGTCTTTGTGTTCCAGGGAAATGGAGGGCAACTGGAGGTTCTGGAGGAAAGAAATGGTCAAGTGGCCTCTCTCTGTTTGGGTAGAATTGTAAAGTTTGGAGAAAAATTCATGGAAGGCAGTCATGATTTTGATCGGGTTGGCTGTTGTTGGCTGTCCTGCTATGCGCAGTTTGGGGAAAGAATGAGAGTGGCATTTGGGAGTAAGCTTTGCGGCTAACATCGGTCCTATTTTATCTTTTTGGCAATAATATTTGGCGACGCTCCAGCGGATGTGTTTCTCCGCTTTGGCTGTTAATGCTAGATTGAGTTTGAGCCTAATCACGTCTAGATGGTATGTTGACACCTTAGATGGGTGTTTTTTGTGTTCGGCTTTTGAGGTTACAAAGGATTTTTCCAACTTTTGGATGTCAATCAGACGCTCCTTCTTGACCTGGGTAGCTATCCGGATGAGCTCACCTCGGATGGTAGCCTTGTGGCAGCCCAGAGGGTCTCAGGGGAGATGTTGTCAACATCATTTAAATGAAAGTATTCTTTGATGGCATCTGCTATCACCTTGGTTTGGATTGGGTCGCTAAGGAGCGACTCATTCAATCGCCAGTATGAACCCCGTTTCCCCGTAAGTGTATTTCTCAAGGAAAGGAGGACCAGTGAATGGTCCGACCATGGTGTGTCCAGTATGGAAGCCTTATTAGTCAGTGGAATGAGATTTGTAGGAATAAATATGTGATCAATCCTGACATAGGATAGGTGGGGGGAGGAGAAGTGTGTAAAGTCGCTACTCTTGGGGTTCAGTTCTCTCCAGATGTCAACTAAGCCATTGGTGTGTAGTATTTTAGCTAATCTGGTGCTGAGTTTCATAGAGCGTGTAAGCTGGTCCTTATGGGGTTTTGTTTTATCTAGACCTTGGTCAAAAGCCACATTAGAGTCTCCCCCAAAAATGACCTTGCCCTCTAAGAGGGGCTTTAGAGTTGTAAAGAGGTTCTGGAAAAAAGTGGCTTGACCCTTGTTAGGGGCGTAGTAAGAAATTATAGAATATAGTACTCCCTCCAAAGTGCCCTTTACAAGAATAAACCTGCCCTCTGGATCTCTGAAATCAGAGATGTGGGAAAATTTGCTACTTTTTGAGAAAAGAATTGCGACCCCTTTCGTCTTGTTTGGTGCGTTTGCGAGGTAAAAGGATGGATAATGTGAGTGGAGGAACTTGGGGTTGTATCGAATAGGAAAGTGCGTCTCCTGAAGTAGCACTATGTCCAGTTTAAGGGATCTGTAGTGTTCAAATGCTATTCTCCTTTTCCTAGGGGAATTCAGGCCCTGAACATTATGAGATGCCACCCTGAGATCTACTCCCTTCGATATGTTGTCAGCCATAGGAACAGAGGGGGGGGCCATCGAACTGGCAGCCACTTACCTTTTGACTACTTCTACCTTCAGGAAGGGGATGATTTGTATTGAAACAGCCATTGTCGGTTTGGAGCTTGAATGGGGTCGTCTCCCGTTGATGGGCTTGAAGAGAAAAGAAGAATGAATGGGAGAAAAAAGGGGGGGAGAAAGTCAAACAAATACAAGAACAAAGACATGGGTCTTCTAACAAGACCCGTAGAGAGTGGCAGAGGGGATATGCGCCAAACCCCAAATCTTAAACGTCGGTCGCCCTTGGAGGACAACCAAAGTCCCATACCAAGAAAACACACTCGGTTTTCCAGGAGTGGGTGGAGACGCAAGGAGACCACCCCGGACCCTTGCAACAACATGTGTCTGAAACAAAAACTTTGCACATCAAAAATATGTTCAACAAAAATGTAATCAACCAATTGCACAAAACAGAGAGCACAAGAAAAAGTAATAACCCGTAGTGACTGTAGAACTAGCTACCCTCACCCGACACACCCTGACCCATCCAACCCCCCCCCCGCCTTGCAGGGGAGGGAGGTCAGAGAGGCCAGGAGCGACCAGGCCCTAACAAAATGAGATGGGAATGAGGGTTCTATGAAAAAAAAAAATATATAAGGAAATAGGCACCTCAAAGAATTGGACCTATTTGTTACAATCACCAAAGAACCGTCCTGGAGGGGAAAGAACCCTCGTTTCCCAGGTGTAACAGATCCCTTCGGATTTTAAACCTCGACAGGAGGGGAGAGGGCACCGAAATCCTGCTTCTGAAATGTCCGGAGTGTAGTTGGGCAGGAAGTCACTGATGTCTCTCCTGTTTGGACAGTGGGAACTTGTGGAAGATGGATCAATAGAAACAAAATATGTCCTGAGACTGGGGACCAAACTGGTCTAAAATTTGGGGTTGGAGCTTATGCTCCATCAACAGAAGGGACTACTATCCCAAAGGAAGTGCCCGTGAGAGGGCAATGGAATGAGGAGATCCAAACGACTTCTTGCGGTGGTCTTCCGTCCTTGCACTTCTTAGAGGGACCCTTGTTCCAAAGATCCGCTTCAGCCTGCCAGCATCTGCAGCTCAGCCATTCCAGAAGGACTTCTACTCAGCTCCTGTGCCGGCCTCTGCAAGAACCTTCACCAGGCGCTCCTACCCACTCCAGTGGCTCCTGAACCAGTGCTGTAAGAGAGGTCTTCTTCTACCAGTCAGGCTCAACTACCAGGTACTTAACAGTACGAACAGCCATGACTGAGCCTGCAGCAGAGACCTCCCCCATTAAGGAGATCTGCACGCACTTAGCGGCACTCACCCAGGCCGTGAAGACTTTGCAAGATAGCTATACCAGACTGGAGGGACAAGTTCTGAGCCTCACTGGTCCTGGAAGTGTGGCTTCTGCCTCAGCAACTGCCCCAACACAGACTGTCTCATCTCCCTCTGTGGTAATGCTTCCACCTGAACCAAGGGTCCCCATCCCAGAAAGGTTTTCTGGGGACCGATCCAAGTTCCGGGCCTTCCGCAGCGCATGTCAGCTTTATTTTGCCCTGCAGCCATGAACTTTTTCTCTAGAGGCTACTAAAGTGGGATTTGTTATATCCCTCCTACAAGGAGAACCCCAGACTTGGGCTCACCGCTTGCTTGAAACTGACTCTGTACAAACCCAGTCCTTGCCTTCCTTCTTCAAAGCCATGGCCCAGCTGTACGAGGATCCTCAGCGGACTGCCACAGCTGAGTCAGCTCTGTTCGCTCGCTCCAGCAAGTCCGCAGACCGGCCGAGGACTATGTCATGGACTTCAGACGCTGGAGCGCGGACACTCAATGGAACACTGCAGCCTTACGCCACCAATTCCGCATGGGTTTGTCCGAGGGCCTGAAGGATGAGCTTGCTCAGGTTGGTATGCCTGATACCCTTGAGGAGCTTATCGCTCTAACAATCCAGATTGACCGACGCCTCCGTGAACGCCGGTCTGAACATTCTTTCCAGCAAACACACCCAGTGTGGATGACCGCAAGAGTTCCATCTCCTGCTTCCCGTTACTCACCTCCCTCCTGCTCAAACCCAACCACTTCAACACCTGATGTTCCTGAACCTATGCAGCTAGGATTAATGCGTTCTACTCTGTCTCCAGAAGAACGGGCACACCGACGCCAGCTAAATCTTTGCCTTTACTGTGGTGGAGCAGGCCACTATGTGAACAACTGCCCGGCCAAGACCCGTAAGTGTTTCCCTTCTACTCCGGCCAGTTTATCTGCTTTGACCGCCAATGCAACTCAACTTGCTCTCCCTCTCTCGTTACAGCTCCAGGGAAGGACAATACAAGTCAACGCCATTATTGACTCCGGGGCATGCAGCTGCTTTGTTGACTCTGTTTTTGCCACTCAACAAAATCTTCCCCTGAAAAACAAGACACATAAACTTTCAGTTTTCCTGGCCGATGGGTCCCACATAAAATCTGGACAAGTCTCTCAAGAGACCCTTCCTCTGCCTGTCATCAGTTTATCTCAGCATAAAGAAATTCTAACCTTGGATGTTATCTCTTCTCCGCTGTTCCCGATCATTTTGGGCATGCCCTGGCTCCAGGCCCATAACTCCCACGTCAATTGGACCACTGGTGAAGTCAAGTTTTTGTCATCCTACTGTCAAAGACATTGCTTACATGAACCCTCCAGATCTTCTCCCACCTTACTATGTATGGACATTGATCAGGATCTACTTCAAAACATACCGGAGGCCTACCGGGAGTTTGTGGATGTGTTCAGTAAGAAGGGAGCAGACTCCCTGCCACCCCATCGCCCTTATGACTGCCCAATTGAGCTGCTCCCTGGGGCTGAGATTCCTTTCGGGCGCATCTTCCCGTTATCTGAAAAAGAGCAAGAAGCACTTAAGTTGTACATCAACGAGAATCTCGAAAAAGGATTTATTCGACCTTCTACCTCCCCAGCTGGTGACAGAATATTTTTCGTCTCTAAAAAAGATCAGACTCTTCGTCCGTGTGTGGACTATCGGGAACTAAACAAAGTCACAGTTAAGAACCGCTACCCGTTGCCCCTGATACCTGAACTGTTCCAGAAGTTGAGATCTGCCACCATCTTTACCAAACTGGATTTAAGAGGAGCCTACAATCTGGTCCGCATCCGGACCGGGGATGAATGGAAGACGGCGTTCCGGACCCATTTTGGGCACTATGAGTATTTAGTCATGCCCTTTGGCTTATGTAATGCTCCTGCCACATTCCAACATCTGATCAATGATGTATTCAGAGACTTCCTGGACATCTTTGTAATCGTTTATCTGGATGATATTTTGATTTTCTCTAAGTCACTTAGTCAACACCGGGAACATGTTCGCAGAGTCTTGGGTCGTCTTCGCCTGCACGGACTGTATGCTAAAGCAGAGAAATGCGAATTTGAGCAGAAGGATATTCAGTTTTTGGGGTTAGTGATCTTCCCAACTGGTATCAAAATGGATCCTCAGAAGGTGTCCGCCGTGCTAGATTGGCCAGTTCCCCTGGACAAGAAGGGTGTGCTGCGCTTCATAGGGTTCGCAAACTTCTACAGAAAATTCATCAAGGGGTTTTCCGCCATCATCTCACCTATCATGCAACTAACCAAACAGAACTGTCGCTTTCACTGGAGCCCGGAGGCTCAGGACGCCTTTGAAAGACTGAAAAAGTGCTTCACTTCAGCTCCGATTCTCAGTCATCCTGACCCATCCTTACCTTTTATCCTGGAGGTTGATGCTTCTGAAGTGGCCGTGGGAGCAGTCATCTCTCAACGGCAGGGCAACAAGGATCTTATGCATCCCGTGGGATTCTTCTCTCGAAAACTCTCACCGGCTGAACGGAACTATGACGTGGGTGATCAGGAACTACTCGCTATCAAGACAGCCTTGGAGGAGTGAAGGTATCTGTTAGAGGGCGCAGTCCATCCGGGATTAATATATACCGATCACAAAAATTTAGAATATTTAAGATCTGCCAAACGATTGAAACCTCGACAAGCCCGTTGGGCTTTATTCTTTACACGTTTTTGTTTCCATATCACATACCGGCCAGGAACTAAGAATATTAAACCAGACGCGCTATCGCGCATGTTCGATAACCTTAAAGACTTATCTGTACCTGATACCATTCTGCCTGCAAACAACTTTTTACTTCTTCAGATGGATCTTCTGTCCCTGATCAGAGAGGCATCCCCAGAACCTTCAAGCCTCCAGGGATTCACCTTAACACCTCAAGATGGATTATTGTGGAGAGGAAGCCAAATATTTGTTCCAGAGAGTGTTCGAGTCAAGGTGCTGACTCTACTTCACGACCATCCACTTGCAGGACACTTTGGGGTCCGTAAAACTCTTGAACTAGTGCAACGCACGTTCTGGTGGCCTAATCTGAAGGAGTTTTGCAGGAAGTATGTCAGCTCTTGCCCTGTCTGTGTCCAGAATAAGACCACAAGGAACCCAGCCTGGGGACTGTTGAGACCCTTGCCAGTACCAGACAGACCCTGGAGGATGATAGCAATGGACTTCATAGTTGAACTACCATGCTCAGAAGGGTATTCAGTGATCTTTGTGGTCGTCGATCGCCTGTCCAAGATGGCCCATTTTGTACCCTTAAAGGGAACACCTTCTGCTGTGGAGACAGCCCGTGTATTTATCAAGGAAATTGTCAGGCTGCACGGAGTTCCTGCAAATATAGTGTCTGACAGGGGGGTGCAGTTCACTTCATGCTTCTGGAAGGCCCTGTGTGAGATCCTGAAGATTGAACTAGCCCTGTCCTCAGCATACCATCCCCAAACTAACGGGCAAACGGAAAGGACAAATCAGACTTTGGAGCAATACATTAGGTGTTTCACGTCTCTTGTACAAGATGTGTGGGTGTCCCTGTTGCCCCTAGCGGAATTCGCTTATAACAATGCTAGCCACTCTGCCACCGGTCAGTCCCCCTTCTTTGCCAATTAGGTTTTCATTTATCCTTTTTACCTGATTTTCTTCCAGAATCCTCAGTTCCAGCGGTCCAGGACACATTGCAGTTTCTCAGCCACAATAATCAGATACTACAGGAAGCGGTATCCAAGGCACAAGCAGACAGTAAGAGGACCTTCGATCAGAAAAGAAGAGGGGATCTAAACCTTCAGTTGGGCGATAAGGTATGGCTGTCTACCAATAACATTAAATTGACTTGTCCTTCCAAGAAGTTTGCTCCTAAGTTTATTGGCCCTTTTCCAGTGAAAAGGAGGATTAATGAAGTGTCTTATGAACTATGTCTACCTGATTCACTTAAAAGTCACCCTGTATTTCATGTGTCGCTGTTGAAACCTGCCGTGACTGATCCTTTTCCTGATAGGGGTACCAGGGTCCCCGAACCTGTCCTGGTGGACGGAAATGAGGAGTATGAGGTGGAGGCCATCCTCAATTGCAGGAAAAGACTGGGGCAAGTACAATTTTTGATAAAATGGAAGGGGTATGGTCCAGAGAATAATTCATGGGAACCTGACAGCAATATCCATGCTAAACATTTAATACATGCTTATTTTTCTGCCCACCCTGAAAAAAAGAGTTACCTGGGCATCCGGAGGCTGCCCATTGGGAGGGGGCAATGTCAGGGAGGTGCGGTGCCCGTCAGGCGAATATGCGTGCGCGCGTGCGCACGTGGGGTCTGTCCAGGCCGTTACAGTTGAATTTCCCCACTGGAGGGTGCTGGCGCGCTCCTGCATGTGCCCACGCGTCCGCGCGCACGCATGCGTGCACGCGCCCGTGCGCACGCATGCGTGCACGCGCCCGTGCGCACGCATGCGTGCACGCGCCCGTGCGCACTAGCACTGTTTGGCGCCAAGGGCTCTTTAAAAGGATGTCAGTTGCACCCAAGTGGTGCTGTTCGTCTGCAGCTCTGCACCTGTGTTCCTGAATCTGCCTGCTGTTGTTATCCCTGTTATTGACTCGGCTACGTCTGACCTTCCTGCTATCTCCAATCCGACCCGGCTTGCCTAACTCTGCTACTTCTTGTGACCCGTTGCCAAACACCTGCCTGCCTGCCTGACTATTCTGTGATCATCCATTTGCCTATACCTGCCTGATCTCCTGCCAAACGGACTGGCTGACTCTGCTTTGCCTGTGTCCTGTGTCACTGCCTTCCAGCCTTCTCATCCAGCTCTAGGTTCTGCTGCTGCTACACCTCCTACCTGCCTGCCTGCTGATCCGCTTCAGCCTGCCAGTATCTGCAGCTCAGCCATTACGGAAGGACTTCTACTCAGCTCCTGTGCCGGCCTCTGCAAGAACCTTCACCAGGCGCTCCTACCCACTGTGCTCAAGAGACCACTGTTCCCACTCCAGTGGCTCCTGAACCAGCGCTGTAAGAGAGGTCTTCTTCTACCAGTCAGGCTCCACTACCAGGTACTTAACAGTATCTTAGCCGGACATCATGGACACTCAGGGGGGCAAGCCAGGACGGCCACTTTCAAGCGCCGTCAGGGTTGATTCATGTTGCCCAACTGAGCCAGCATAGTTGGCAGAATGTTGCCGTAAAAAGTTGTGTAGAACACAGCACGCCAGGATGATGTGATTCAGTTTGTACTCCGCCATATGTATGGTTGTAAGAAATAGGCGGAACCGGCTGGCCATGATTCCAAACATGTTCTCCTCCACTTTTCTGGCTCTGGCCAGCCAGTAATTAAAAACCCTCTGGTCCGGGGTAAGGGTCCTCATAGGGAATGGCCGCAGAAGATGGTCCCCCAGCGCAAAAGCTTCATCCGCAACGAAGACGAATGGGAGTCCTTCCACATTGTCTTCTGGAGGTGGCAAGCCCAAGCTGCCATTCTGGAGACAACTGTAGAACTCCGTCTGGGCGATGACTCCACCATCGGACATCCCCACGTCCACATACATAAATTCATAAGTAGCCGACACCACCGCCAACATCACAATACTATTGAACCCCTTATAATTACAATAGTATGACCCCGAGTTGGGTGGTGGTATGATGTGGACGTGTTTCTCATCAATTGCCCCTCTGCAGTTAGGAAAGTCCCACCACTGGGCAAAGTGGGAGGCCACAGTCTGCCATTCCTGTGGCGTGGAAGGAAACTGTGGAGTCAAAACCAAAAAAAAAAATTAGTCTTTGTGCACATAAACAGGGAAAGCAGATTAGACACAAACATTGTTGGCCAACATCAAGATAACATTTATTAGAGGAAATTTTTAAAAAACAAAGTATAAGGTCCAACTATCAGATCCCCCCCCCTCCTGGGCCATTTCTAACATTATAGGGGGGGACTCTGGGACAGGTAACCCTCTCCACTTTATTGAGAGATGAATGCCTAAATAATGGGTCTTACTTTGGCCAGCCCCTCCTTAGTTACACTATTGGCAGCCCACTGGACAGGTAAGAAGTGTCATAATACAAAGATATAAATACACACTGTACACATTTTAGCACATATGGACATTCATTCTGCTATTAGCTAGCAAGATAATAATAGTATACAAAGACTTGAAACAGTACCATTTGAAAGTATTCAGGCAGGCCCTTGCACTACATGCTTTGGGGAATTCATCCATAAATCTGACCACTAAAGAGATGGCTATAGTGTGTATGGGTTTGGCAAAGTCAGCAGATAGATGATTGAGGATAGATAGAGAATTGGTATCAGCTGACTTAGCAGTTGGGGGGGGGAAGGGTTCCAAATGATTTGGGGACCCCAAAAAAAAGCCTCTGGAACTCGGCATGAATTTTAAGCACCAATCACATTTCCTTAAATTTTAGGGGGTGTTGGGGGTAAAGCACTACTATGGAGCTGACAAAATACATTGTTAAGTGACTACATGAGGTGAATATAGGGGCAGGAGACCATGCTGGGGAGGTAAGTGAAGGCAAATATGTATGAAGGAGCAAAATAATAATTACATAAAACTTCAGCATGCATGAGGACAAAGGGGACATTCACAGCATATTACAATCATGGTAATTAGGGAATGAGGAAAGAAATAAAATATATTATCAAACATTATATACAATAAAATGTGATATTAAAGGATATAAATCTTACCTTAACATACTCCTTCTGCAGGACCTGTATGATGGCAAAACAGGTCTCTGGGATAACGATCCCCAGAGCCTGGGGAGAGATGCCTGTTGAGAACTTGAGGTCCTGCGGGCTTCTCCCTGTCGCCAAGTATCGCAGGGTGGCGACGAGCCTCTGCTCCGGAGTGATGGCTTGCCTCATGCAGGTATCCTGCCTGCTGATATAGGGGGTCAGCAAAGCCAACAAACGGTGAAATACGGGGTCCGTCATCCGGAGAAAGTTCCTGAAATCATCAGGATTATTCTCACGGATGTTACGGAGCAAAGGCATATGACAGAACTGGTCACGCTGAAGCAACCAATTCTTGGTCCATGAACTCCTCCCCACCCTGTTCATGGACTGGGCTTGTGTCAAGGTCAGGACCCCAAAACCAAGCCCCCGCACAGTACGAACTCTACGAGGAGTACGTATACACAACATGGCTAGAAAATAGTCGGCTGCTCAGAACGAAGTAACAGAACGCACTGAAGAACAGCAAGGCCTGTGAAGAGTGACCTGAAAAACAGTAAGGAACGAACAAGAACACAATGACAAGTCAATGGTACATGCTGCCCGCACTGAAGAGCAGATACAAACCCACAAGCATAAACTGAACAGCAGAGAACGATCTGAAAACCACGAGTCTGAAAAAGTGCGAATTGTCTCTCACCAAACTTTTACTAACACGAGATTAGAAAAAGGAGCCCAAAGGGTGCCGCGCTTAGTTCTGAACTGGCCTTTTCTAGTCTCGTCGTACGTGGTGTACGTCACCGTGTTCTTGGCGATCGGAAATTCCGAAAACTTTGTGCGACCGTGTGTACGCAAAACAAGTTTGAGCCAACATCCGTCGGAAAAAATCCATGGATTTTGTTGTCGGAATGTCCGATCAATGTCCGATCGTGTGTACGGGGCATAAGAGTTTTTTAGTTGGCGAAAAGATCTGATAGATCTCAATGAAGATGAATGGACTCGTGCCATGGAGATCCTTCCTGAGTTATCTATTACACCATCTCAGCAATTGACTCAGCTTTTCATTTTACACAGAACCCACTATAAATAGAAAAAAATGAATCCGCGCAATGGGGGTAGGTAAAAAAGTGGTTCAGAACTGCTGCCTCCACAAATGCAATCACCACTGAAGTGGAAAAAACTTAACTGAGAAGAAATTAGGTGTGGGTGCGGCGCTGTTCTGGTTTTATGGCAAAGTGTTATGACACTGTGATAACATATTAAAGTCACCTCTGATAAGTGAGTGAAAGTATGAAAATGTTGGTTGATAAAAATTCTTGAAAAATGTGCACTTCAAATCAATGTACGGTATGAATACATGGGCATATTTTGATATAACAGCACCACATGGTAAACATTCCCCTTAAAATCCATAGCAGACCTGAAGGGCCTGGTATGGATTTTAGGGGGACCCCCACGCATTTTTTTTTAAATTTTAGTTCGGGGTTTCCCTTAATATTCATACCAGATCCAAAGGGCCTGGTAATGGACTGGGGGGGGGGGGGGGGACCATGCTCTTTTTTTCAGTTTTAGCTATATTGCCGAGACCCGACAATTCATTACAGCCGCGATCGGTTTTAAATGACAATTTTTGCTTTAGAAATGTCATTTTGCTGTGGTACTGTTCAAAACACTGGAAAATGCGCCACTTTGCAGGCATACTACAGACGCCATCGCATGTATTTGCCTGAGCGGACGGGCGTTCGCATAGGCGGCCAGCTACTTTGCTGTTTTTATTATTCATTGCTGTAAGTTTCTTTCAAAATATTTTATTGACTTTCCAATAATATAAAACAATAAAAGAAAAAGATAAAGTAAAGCAAAATATTACAATACAATCCCCTGTGGTGGGTACACGATAAGCCAAAAACATAAAGTATGGAGCAGGCAAATGTCTAACACATTGACAGGTACCTATGAAGCCACTATAACCCTTCCAAATATGTATTAACTATCCGGCCAGGACAAAAATAGGAGGGGGCAAGGAGAGGTTCCGCCAGCACCCCAAAAGGGATCATGCTGTGCCCGGCAGAATCTCAACGAGCCTCCAGTTTCAAATCTTCGCCAGACAGGCCTGGGATCCAGGATAAACATTAAGGATGCTATGACCTGATTTGCTAGCCCCAAAGGGAGGGACCTCCCAATGTAGAACTAATTGCAATGAAGTCAGGGGATCTCTCCGTGTACCTTAGAGGGTTCAGCAGAAGGGGGGAGTAAAGAGGGGAGAGGAGAGGAGAAGAGAGGGGGTGGAGAAGAGAGGGAATGGGTAGAGAGCCTATCAACGGGAGAGGACCACGTGTCCCCCACTGAACCGAAGAACTTTATGGTTGAACTCCTGGTATAAGGGAAATGCCCATATACTGGGCCCAATGTTCCCAGGTAGCTTCAAATTGCGTTTTGGTGTTTTGGAGAATGCTGGAGAGTTTCTCTTGGGACATAATCCAAGATATTTTAGGTGTAGCAGCCTTGAAGGAAACCTTGGGTTGTTTCCAAGCTTTGGCAATGGTGTGCTTGGCACCAAGGAGGATGAAATGTATTAATTTGTGCGTCTGTTTTGTTGTTTTGGGTAAATTTGCATTAAGGAGGGCTATGGCTGGGGTTTTCGGGATCTGAGCTTTCGTAACTTTTCAAATCAGGGAGAAAATCTTGCTCCAGTAGGGCCTTAATCTCGGACATTCCCACCATATGTGAGCTATGGAGCCTGAGAGTTGACACCCTCAGAAGCATCTGGGGTCTGCTGAAAGGAACATTTTGGCCAGTCTGTCAGGGGAGGTACCATCTAGTAATGACCTTGAGGCTGGATTCAATTAGGGAGATATTCTTAATGCCCTTAAAGGATCTATTAAAGGAGACCCTCCATCTCTCTATGTCCCAGTTGAAGGATAGGTCGCTCTCCCAAGCGAGCATGTATGGGGTCTTTGAGGATTGGTGAGACAGTGACTGATAGATGATGGAGATTCTGCCCCTCTGTTCTGTGGACTGCCCACACCATAATTCGTACGGTGTGAATCTGGGAGGCGAGGTTTTCTCCACCCAGATGTGGTGAAGGAAGTGGCTTATTTGGTAAAATCTATAACGTTCTGAATTTCGGGATCTCAAGTTGATTAACACAAAAATCCAGAGAAATAGGGCCAACGGATGTGAAGAAGTGTCTGATTCGATACAACCCCTTGTCCAGCCACCATTTAAAGGCTTTAATGTCTAGGCCGGCGTAAAGTCAGAGTTATTGAAAATGTGCGCTAGAGGGCGGTTACTCGAAGTTAATGCAGGGTTATTTCTCAAATTGTCCCAGATTTTCAATGATTGGGAGAGGGTAGGGGAAAGTATTGGGGGACGATTTATTGGGGGAACCCAGAGTAGGAAGTCAAGGGTGTAGGATGGAGCAGCCTGTCTTTCTATTTGAATCCAGTCTGGTTTCTCAGCCCTGGAGTAGACTGAGGAGAGCTGGGCCAACCTGGCAGCTTGAAAATACAAAAATAGCTGGGGAAGCCCCAAACCCCCTGGATAGGAACAGGGATCTTTTCTGGATTCTATGTCTTCTTCCGCCCCAAATGAATTTGTTGACTTTTCTTTGGAATGATGTCAAATGGTCCTTAATAATGTTTATTGGAAGGGCCCTGAAAAGGTAGAGGACTCTTGGTAGTAATGTCATTTTAACAGCGTGAATTCTCCCAAGCCAGGATACCTCCCCTTTGTCTAGTTTCCCAAGTCAGCTTCAAGCTTACGGTATGTGTGAGGGAAGTTAGCAGTGTATAAATGCTCCGTCCCTAGGTAATCTATGGAATAGTCGCTCCACTTAAAGTCAAAGGCACTTTGAAGTGCAACTACTGTGTCTGTCTTGAGGGAAATGTTTAATGCATATGACTTAGAGTAGTTAACCTTTAACCCTGAAATCATTGAGAACTCCTTCAGGTGTTTGCAAAGGTTTGGGAGGGAGGTGATCGGGGACGTGATGAAAAGGAGCATATCGTCCGCAAAAGACCGCATTTGTGGACTTGGTTCCCTCAGGACACACCATGGATGTTGGGATTAAATCTTATTGCTATTGCCAGTGTTTCGATCGCCATGGCAAAGATTAGAGGAGAGAGCGGACAGCCCTGTCTAGTGCCTCTTGCTATATTAAGGGGGTTGGAATACTGACCTTGTAGGCGGATCACCGCCTTCGGGGCAGAGTAAAGGGATCCAAGGACCCCTAAAAATCTGGTCCCAAAACCACACCTCTCCAATAGGGAAAATAGATAAGGCTACTCGATCGAATTGAAGGCTTTATGTAAGTCTAGTGATAGGATCATTCCTTCTTGCTTGGGGCCCCCTACCCAATTAGATTGGAGAAGGGAGACAATGTCGACCGCTCTCCTAATTTGGTCTGGCCCTTGCCTGCCTGGGATAAAATCCACCTGGTCTTTGTGGACATAAAATTTAATAAAGGATGCTAGATGGTTGGCGAGAATTTTTGTCAAAATTTTCATGTCATTATTAGTTAGGGAGATGGGTCTGTAATTTTCAACTTCCTCATGGTTTTTGTTGTGTTTGGGGATTACTGACATAAATGCAGTGTTCAAGTGTGGATCTAGTGGGGAGCCTGAGCTTTTAGAATGAACAAAATTTTGCCATGTGGGGGGCTAATATTTCTCCGAATGTCTTGTAGTAGGGGACTCATAGACCGTCCTGGAGCTGAGCCAGTCTTAAGGCCTTTGATAACCTCCCTTATCTCTTCCGCGGAAAAGGCTTCTTCCATTAAGTCTTTGTGTTCCAGGGAAATGGAGGGCAACTGGAGGTTCTGGAGGAAAGAAATGGTCAAGTGGCCTCTCTCTGTTTGGGTAGAATTGTAAAGTTTGGAGAAAAATTCATGGAAGGCAGTCATGATTTTGATCGGGTTGGCTGTTGTTGGCTGTCCTGCTATGCGCAGTTTGGGGAAAGAATGAGAGTGGCATTTGGGAGTAAGCTTTGCGGCTAACATCGGTCCTATTTTATCTTTTTGGCAATAATATTTGGCGACGCTCCAGCGGATGTGTTTCTCCGCTTTGGCTGTTAATGCTAGATTGAGTTTGAGCCTAATCACGTCTAGATGGTATGTTGACACCTTAGATGGGTGTTTTTTGTGTTCGGCTTTTGAGGTTACAAAGGATTTTTCCAACTTTTGGATGTCAATCAGACGCTCCTTCTTGACCTGGGTAGCTATCCGGATGAGCTCACCTCGGATGGTAGCCTTGTGGCAGCCCAGAGGGTCTCAGGGGAGATGTTGTCAACATCATTTAAATGAAAGTATTCTTTGATGGCATCTGCTATCACCTTGGTTTGGATTGGGTCGCTAAGGAGCGACTCATTCAATCGCCAGTATGAACCCCGTTTCCCCGTAAGTGTATTTCTCAAGGAAAGGAGGACCAGTGAATGGTCCGACCATGGTGTGTCCAGTATGGAAGCCTTATTAGTCAGTGGAATGAGATTTGTAGGAATAAATATGTGATCAATCCTGACATAGGATAGGTGGGGGGAGGAGAAGTGTGTAAAGTCGCTACTCTTGGGGTTCAGTTCTCTCCAGATGTCAACTAAGCCATTGGTGTGTAGTATTTTAGCTAATCTGGTGCTGAGTTCCATAGAGCGTGTAAGCTGGTCCTTATGGGGTTTTGTTTTATCTAGACCTTGGTCAAAAGCCACATTAGAGTCTCCCCCAAAAATGACCTTGCCCTCTAAGAGGGGCTTTAGAGTTGTAAAGAGGTTCTGGAAAAAAGTGGCTTGACCCTTGTTAGGGGCGTAGTAAGAAATTATAGAATATAGTACTCCCTCCAAAGTGCCCTTTACAAGAATAAACCTGCCCTCTGGATCTCTGAAATCAGAGATGTGGGAAAATTTGCTACTTTTTGAGAAAAGAATTGCGACCCCTTTCGTCTTGTTTGGTGCGTTTGCGAGGTAAAAGGATGGATAATGTGAGTGGAGGAACTTGGGGTTGTATCGAATAGGAAAGTGCGTCTCCTGAAGTAGCACTATGTCCAGTTTAAGGGATCTGTAGTGTTCAAATGCTATTCTCCTTTTCCTAGGGGAATTCAGGCCCTGAACATTATGAGATGCCACCCTGAGATCTACTCCCTTCGATATGTTGTCAGCCATAGGAACAGAGGGGGGGGCCATCGAACTGGCAGCCACTTACCTTTTGACTACTTCTACCTTCAGGAAGGGGATGATTTGTATTGAAACAGCCATTGTCGGTTTGGAGCTTGAATGGGGTCGTCTCCCGTTGATGGGCTTGAAGAGAAAAGAAGAATGAATGGGAGAAAAAAGGGGGGGAGAAAGTCAAACAAATACAAGAACAAAGACATGGGTCTTCTAACAAGACCCGTAGAGAGTGGCAGAGGGGATATGCGCCAAACCCCAAATCTTAAACGTCGGTCGCCCTTGGAGGACAACCAAAGTCCCATACCAAGAAAACACACTCGGTTTTCCAGGAGTGGGTGGAGACGCAAGGAGACCACCCCGGACCCTTGCAACAACATGTGTCTGAAACAAAAACTTTGCACATCAAAAATATGTTCAACAAAAATGTAATCAACCAATTGCACAAAACAGAGAGCACAAGAAAAAGTAATAACCCGTAGTGACTGTAGAACTAGCTACCCTCACCCGACACACCCTGACCCATCCAACCCCCCCCGCCTTGCAGGGGAGGGAGGTCAGAGAGGCCAGGAGCGACCAGGCCCTAACAAAATGAGATGGGAATGAGGGTTCTATGAAAAAAAAAAAATATATAAGGAAATAGGCACCTCAAAGAATTGGACCTATTTGTTACAATCACCAAAGAACCGTCCTGGAGGGGAAAGAACCCTCGTTTCCCAGGTGTAACAGATCCCTTCGGATTTTAAACCTCGACAGGAGGGGAGAGGGCACCGAAATCCTGCTTCTGAAATGTCCGGAGTGTAGTTGGGCAGGAAGTCACTGATGTCTCTCCTGTTTGGACAGTGGGAACTTGTGGAAGATGGATCAATAGAAACAAAATATGTCCTGAGACTGGGGACCAAACTGGTCTAAAATTTGGGGTTGGAGCTTATGCTCCATCAACAGAAGGGACTACTATCCCAAAGGAAGTGCCCGTGAGAGGGCAACGGAATGAGGTCTTCCGTCCTTGCACTTCTTAGAGGGACCCTTGTTCCAAAGGGGGGATACAGGACTGGCTGGAGGGGGACGTTTGGATGACCCCGATGACGACGTGGAGAAGTCCATGGGTGCCTCCTGAGAAATTAATTTCAGAGACAAGAGCAGTCTTTCACCTTCAGGAAGTTTGGAAAATGAGTTGGTTCTACCGTGAATTGTGAACTTCACAGCAAAGGAAAAGGACCAGCGGTACTTAATGTCTCGTTGAGTTGGGACCGTAAGGAGTGGTTTGAGCGATCTTCTTCTGTGGATGGTGGATGGAGCCAAATCTGCGAAAATCTGCAACTGGTGCCCCTGGTGCTGTATTTTAGGCTTCAGGCGTGATTGGCGCATGACCTCCTCCTTGACAGCATAAAAGTGCAGTTTTACTATGATATCTCTGGGAGTTCCATCTTTTCTGGGGGGTCCCAGTGCCCTGTGCGCTCTGTCCAGTCCTAGACGGTACAGCGGGATATTTGGGATGAGCTCTGAGTTAATGTCCCGAACCGTGCGGGGGATATCAGTGAAGGATTCCGGAAGGCCTCTAATTCTGAAATTATACCTTCTGGACCTATTTTCAAGGTCGTCGATCCTGGAGAGGGCTGTATCAAGTTGATCCTGAAGGGTCTGAATGTGCGCTGCATTTTGGTTGGTTCTGGAGACTATACTCTCAATTTTGTCCTCCGTGGCCTCTATTCTGGAACCCAAACTAGAGAGATCCGATTTAATAGTGTTTGTGATTTGGGTTGCTGTATTGGCCAGTCCTCTCTCTAACAGAGTAGAGAATTTAGCAAAAAGGTCTTCCTGAAGTGAGGTGATGTCCCTGACTGAAAAGCCAGGGGACAGGTTAGCAGAGGGGAGTAGTTGAGAAGGCACAGACGGGGATAGTGTATAGTCCTCCAAGTGCCTGCCGATCAAGGACTCCATGGATGCCGGGGAGGGGGCCTGGTGCTTGTGGGGTCCATGAGGGGCTGCCTGGGACATGCTGGGTGTGCCCTGTGCCACTTGGATGTAAGTTAAAGTTACTGGGGTGAGTACTGGCCTGTTTTCTGGTGCCCTGGCTTGTAAGGCAGCATGAGGCTGGATCGATTCTGTGCCGGCGGCCATCTTGGTACACCCGTTCCTCCCCTGCCGAGTTGAATTGCGGGCTGAGGTCCTGTCGTACCGAGGGACCTGACATCTTAGGGTGCTCCCCCAGTGTTCCCGTACCCGTTTGGGCAGATGGGATGCTCCCCCGTGGGCTGTAGAGGAGAATGTGTGACTCGTTAGTCCGGCGTGGTGCAGAGCTCACGGCTCAGGCAGCCATATCGGAGCTCTCGCGCATTGCGCATTCCTCATTGCTGTAAGTTTAATTTTAAATTCCTATCAAATGGTACTTTACCGGATTTACACTATGGTGAGTTCCTTTTTTCATTCTGGGTAACATTCGACCACTCTTTATGGGTCCTGCTTGATTGGGGTATCCTGGCTATCTGCTGGATATATCTTTTTCATCATACCGACCATCTGGAGGTACCGCTTCTAACTCCCCCTGGATAAAGGCCCTGGCTGGGTATTTAGCCGCAAGCCTATCTGGCTTGCCTTGTGGTAAGCACGCATTTTGTGTGGTGTTGGCACATTATCTGCAGTGGAGGAATTTGTCACTGATTATAACCTATTTATGCACACCTGTGTCTACGGACTTTGTTTAACACTATCATTATTGTTGGATGTGTTCATCTCATAATCCCATATGTTATGTATTTTGGGACTTTTTTTATCAATTTTGTTATTCCTCAAGTTATAACCATACATCACTCCTATATTTGGCTTGTATTTTGTTTTTTAATGTTTACACCTATATTGTATATATTAATTAGCGCTGCTACATTTTTTCCTTATTGATACATGTCCTCTGGGGCAGGACCCGGGTCCCCAAACACTTTTTATGACAATAACTTGCATATAAGCCTTTAAAATTAGCACTTTTGATTTTTCATGTTCATGTCCAATAGACTTTAATGGTGTTAGTGTGGTCTTCCAAATGTTTTGCCTGTTCGGTATGTTCTGGTGCGAACGGAACCGGGGGGGGGGTGTTCGTCTCATCCCTAGTGCTGACCTTCTCCTACTGTCCTCTCCTTGCTCCCATGCCTCTAGGAAGGATTCCTCTATGTGCGTGTTGTAGAGGGTCCCTCTAGTACCCAAGCCTCAGGCCCAAGGTCAGCCCCCCCGAGACTAGGCACCCTCAAGGGCCACCGACTCCTTCTCCATCTTCCACCTAACTGCCTCTGCTGGCATAACCCATGAGTTTTTATGAGGTGCCTGCCCCCTGCCAGCCCATTTTTCTGGGGATTGGCTTGGCTGGGGCCTTCATCAATATTACAGACCCTGACCCAGATTCAACCCAGGTCAGGCTCTCAGGCAAGCCAATTTACCTTCTCTAACAACTAACCTATTTCCATCTAGCACACTAAAGGGTGCTACATGTATAAACAAAATCAAACACTTTTACTCAATTATAAAACAGTTAGAATCCCAAGAAATGGCTGCACAGGTTGTTCAAAATGTTATAAACACAACATGTCATAACAGCACAGTGTATATGCTCAGCCTTGATATAAAGTCAACAACCCCTAAATAGAATGCCATCTCAATTCACTTGACGCGTTTCACAGATCAAAGCCTGCTTCTCCAGAAAATCAAGACTCCATAGCCGTCTGTAAATACATCTAAATGGGAGGAGATTTCTAAAGGAAATCTAATAGCTAATATTCAAGATAGAGTTTACCATTTTTCATAATATTGCCAATTAGTGCCATATACTTACCTGTTGTAGAGATTGACAATAGAGATGTAGGGAACGCAAGTTCGACTCGAACATTGGGTGTTCGTCTGTTGACTGAACAGCGAACATTATGCGGTGTTCGAGGCAAATTCGAAAGCCGCGGAACACCTTTAAAGTCTATGGGACATTAACATGAAAGACCAAAAGTGCTAATTCTAAAGGCTTATATGCAATTTATTGCCATAAAAAGCAACTGGGGACCTGGGTCCTGCCCCAGGGGACATGTATCCATGCAAAAAAAAGTTTTAAAAACTGATGTTTTTTTGGGAGCAGTGATTTTAATAATGCTTAAACAATAAACAAATAAAAATGAAATATTCCTTTAAATAGCATGCCTGGGGGGTGTCTATAGTATGCCTGTAAAGTGGTGAAGTTTACCTATGTTTAGAACAGTAACACAGCAAAATTACAAATTTGATCACGGCTGTAATGAATTGTCGGGTCTCGGCAATATAGATAAAGCTCATTGAAAAAAAGGTATGGTCCCCCCCAGTTCATTACCAGGCCCTTTGGGTATGGTATGAATATTAAGGGGAACCCTGAACCAAAAAAAATATAAAAAATTGCATGGGGGTCCCCCTAAAATACATACCAGGCCCTTCAGGTCTGGTATGGATATTAAGGGGAACCCTGCTCCAGAATTTAAAAAAATGGCATAGGGCCCCCCAAATCCATTCCAGGCCCTTATCTGAGCATGCAACCTGGAAGGCCTGGCAGGAAAAGGGGGGGGGGTGAAAGAGCCCCCCCCCTGAACTGTACCAGGCCACATGCCCTTAACATGGGGAGAGTGCTTTGGAGTAGTCTCCCAAAGCACCTTGTCCAGATATTTATGGGGACAAGGGCCTCAAGGGCCTCATAACCCTTGCCCAGTGGTTGAGGGCGTCTGCGGGCGGGGGGTTTATCAGTATCTGGAAGCCCCCTTTAACAAGGGAACCCCCAGATCCCAGCCTCCCCCCCATGTGAATTGGTAACGCGTACATTGTACCCCTACCATTTCACAAAAAAAGGGTCAAAAATAGTAAAAAAGACAGGAGACACTTTGGGACAAGTCCTTTATTAAAAACAAAAATGTCCCACAATGTAAATACATCTCACGCCGCCCGATGAAAAGAAAAAAGAAAAAAAAAAGCAGCAACAGCTCCGCCTCCATGGAAGGCTCCTGCCGAGTGGCGCTCCTTCTCGGTGACAGCTGTTATATAGCTGAGGGCGGGGCCACCCGGTGCTGTAAACGGGTGACCCCACCCCCCTCTGATGCCACGTGATGTCAGAGAAAGGCAGGGTCATCCGTTTACGTCACCGAGTGGCCTCAGTTATATAGCAGCTGTCACTGAGAAGAAGCGTCACTCGGCGGGAGCCTCCCACGGAGGCGGAGCTGTTGTGGCTTTTTTCTTTTTTCAGCTCATCGGGCAGCGTTAGATTTACATTGTGGGACATCTTTATTTTTTTATTTTTTAATAAAGGACTTGTCCCAAAGTGTCTCCTGTCTTTTTTACTATTTTTGACACTTTTTTTGTGAAATGGTAGGGGTACAATGTACCAGTTACCAATTCACATAAGAGGGGACCAGGATCTAGGGATCCCCTTGTTAAAGGGGGCTTCCAGATGATTCTGATAAGCCCCCCGCCCGCATACCCCCACAACCACTGGGCAAGAGTTGTGGGGATGAGGCCCTTGTCCCCATCAATGTGGGGACAAGGTGCTTTGGGGGGCTACTCCAAAGCACTCTCCCCATGTTGAGGGCATGTGGCCTGGTACGGTTCAGGAGGGGGGATACTCTCTCATCCCCCCTCTTTTCCTGCGGTCTGCCAGGTTGCGTGCTCAGATAAGGGTCTGGTATGGATTTTGGGGGGGACCCTATGCCATTGTTTTTTAAATTTTGGCGCATGGTCCCCCTTAAAATCCATACGAGACCTGAAGGGCCTGGTATGAATTTTGGGGGGACCTCCACGCAATTTTTTTTTCAGTAATGGACTGGGGGGAACCCATGCCAGTTTTTTCAATGAGTTTTATCCATATTGCCGAGACCCAGCAATTCATTACAGCCGCGAACAGATTTAAATTACGTTTTTCCTTTAGAAATGTCATTTTGCTGTGGTATTGTTCTAAACACTGGAAAACTGCACCACTTTACAGGCATACTATAGACATTCCCCAGATATTTAAAAGAGTATTTCATTTTTATTGTTTCACTTTAAGCATTATTAAAATCACTGCCCTCGAAAAAAATGCCTTTTTTAAAACTTTTTTTTGCATTGCTACTAGGGATGAGCTGAACACCCCCTGGTTCGGTTTGCGCCAGAACCTGCGAACGGACCGAAAGTTTGCGCAGACTTTAGAACCCCATTAAAGTCTATGGGATTCGAACGTTCAAAATCAAAAGTGCTAATTTTAAAGGCTAATATGCAAGCTATTGTCCTAAAAAGGGTTTGGGGACCTGGGTCCTGCCCAAGGGGACATGTATCAATGCAAAAAAAAGTTCTTAAAACGTCAGTTTTTTCGGGAGCAATGATTTTAATGATGCTTAAAGTGAAAAAAAGTGAAATATTCCTTTAAATATCGTACCTGGGGGGTGTCTATGGTATGCCTGTAAAGTGGTGCATGCTTCCTGTGCTTAGAACAGTCCCTGCACAAAATGACATTTTTAAAGGAATAAAAGTCATTTAAAAATTTACCTCCCACCCCCCCAGTCCATTACCAGGCCCTTTGGGTCTTGTATAGATATTAAGGGGAACCCCGCATCCAAATTAAAAAAAGGAAAGACGTGGGGCCCCAAGGCCCTATATACTCTGAACAGCAGTATACAGGCAGTGCAAACAAGAAAGGGACTGTAGGTTTGGTGTTAAGTAGAATCTGTTTGTAATTTTGAACTGGTACATTTTTAAAGAGTAGCTCCTGCCAAAAAATCTATTTTTAAGTTTTTTGGAAAACAAAGGGAAGGGTTATCACCCCTGTAACATTTGTTTTGCTGTCTGTGCACCTCTTCAGAGGACTTCACCTCACTTTCTGTCCCAATGACAAATGTTTTTTGAAAATTTGGGGTTTTTAGTGAAACAAGGATTGGTGATAAAGCATCAGTGAAGAGGAGACACGTTTTTCCCTATTTTAACTCTAATGCCCTGTACACACGGTAGGACATTGATCGGACATTCTGACAACAAAATCTATGGATTTTTTCCGACGGATGCTGGCTCAAACTTGTCTTGCATACACACGGTCACACAAAGTTGTCGGAAAATCCGATCATTCTGAACGCAGTGACATAAAACACGTACGTCGGGACTATAAACGGGGCAGTAGCAAATAGCTTTCATCTCTTAATTTATTCTGAGCATGCTTGGCACTTTGTGTGTCGGATTTGTGTACACACGATCGGATATTTCCGACAATTTTGTTGTTATAGCAAGCTCTCAAACTTTTGTGTGTCAGAAATTCCTATGGAAAATATGTGCTGGAGCCTACACACGGTCGGAATTTCCGACAACAAGGTCCTATCACACATTTTCCATCGGAAAATCCTATTGTGTGTACAGGGCATTACAGGAGAGAATTTCCCTTCCTAGGGGTAGGTTTTATCTCACTTCCTGTTGTCTCCTTCCGTTTGCAAGTAGGAGTCGTTTGTAAGTTGGATGTTTGAAAGTTGGGCCTGCACTATATACTCTGCAGAAATTGGGGCCTTAAGTGTTGGTGTTGCAACAACACTGTAAGTCCTCACAGTTACTCTTGGTGGGCGCTAGAACGGGCCCTGCTGTGAAATATTATATCAAGAATTGTAATTACATGCACCTGTTGAACAGGGGCAGAAAAATTGGGCCTTTGGTGGTGGTGGTGGTAGTGTTACCACAACACTGTAAGCCCTCACAGTTACTCTTGGTGGGCGCAGGAATGGGCCCTGCTGTGAAATATTGGATCAAGAATTGTAATTACATGTCCCTGTTAAACAGGGGCTGAAAATTTGGGCCCTGAGCACTGGTGTTGGTGCCACAACACTGCAACCCCTCACAGATACTCTAGCTGGAGCACAGGAATGAGCCGTGTGGCAAAGTATTGCATCAAAAATTGTAATTACATGCCCCAGTTAAACAGGGGCAGAAAAATTGGGCCTTGGGCACTAATGCTGGTGCCACAACACTGCAACCCCTCACAGATACTCTAGTTGGAGCGCAGGAATGAGCCCTACTGTAAAGTATTGCATCAAAAATTGTAATTACACGCCCCTGTTAAACAGTAGCAGAAAAATTGCCACAACACTGCAACACCTCACAGATGCTATAGTTGGAGCACAGGAATGAGCCCTGCTGCAAAGTATTGCATCAAAAATTGTAATTATATGCCCCTGTTAAACAGGGGCTGAAAAATTGGGCCTTGGGCACTGGTGCTGGTGCCACAACACTGCACCCCCTCACAGATACTCTAGTTGGAGCACAGGAATGAGCCCTGCGGCAAAGTATTGCATCAAAAATTGTAATTACACGCCCCAGTTAAACAGGGGCTGAAAAATTGGGCCTTGGGCACTGGTGCTGGTGCCACAACACTGCAACCCATTCACAGATACTCTAGTTGGAGCGCAGGAATGAGCCCTGCTGCAAAGTATTGCATCAAAAATTGTAATTACACGCCCCTGTTAAACAGGGGCAGAAAAATTGCCACAACACTGCAAACCCTCACAGATGCTGGAAAGTATTGCATCAAAAATTGAAACTATATGCCCCTGTTAACCACTTAAGGACCGCCTAACGCCGATTTACGTCGGCAAAGCGGCACGGGCAGGCAAAATCACGTACATGTACGTGATTTGCCTTCCGCGGGTGGGGGGTCCGATCGGACCCCCCCCCCGGTGCCCGAGGCGGTCCCGTTCTGTTCCCCGGCGATCCGAGATGAGGGGGAGGCCATCCGTTCGTGGCCCCCCCCTCGCGATCGCCGCCGGCCAATGGGAACATTCCTTTGCTGCTGTATGCTAAACAGCAGCAAAGGAAATGATGTCATCTCCCCTCGGCTCGGTATTCCGTTCCAGCGCCGAGGGGAGAAGACATCAATGTAAGTGCACAACACACTACACACACAGTAGAACATGCCAGGCACACAAAACACCCCGATCCCCCCCCGATCCCCCCCCAATCACCCCCCCCCCGTCACAAACTGACACCAGCAGGTTTTTTTTTTTTTCTGATTACTGCATAGTGTCAGTTTGTGACAGTTACAGTGTTGGGACAGTTAGTATTACCCCCCTTTAGGTCTAGGGTACCCCCCTAACCCCCCCTAATAAAGTTTTAACCCCTTGATCACCCCCTGTCACCAGTGTTGCTAAGCGATCATTTTTCTGATCGCTGTATTAGTGTCACTGGTGACGCTAGTTAGTGAGGTAAATATTTAGGTTCGCCGTCAGCGTTTTATAGTGTCAGGGACCCCCATATACTATCTAATAAATGTCTTAACCCCTTGATTCCCCCCTAGTTAACCCTTTCACCACTGATCACCGTATAAACGTTACGGTTGACGCTGGTTAGTTTATTTTTTATAGTGTCAGGGCACCCGCCGTTTATTACCGAATAAAGGTTTAGCCCCCTGATCGCCCGGCGGTGATATGCGTCGCCCCAGGCAGCGTCAGATTAGCGCCAGTACCGCTAACACCCACGCACGCAGCATACGCCTCCCTTAGTGGTATAGTATCTGTACGGATCAATATCTGATCCGATCAGATCTATACTAGCGTCCCCAGCAGTTTAGGGTTCCCAAAAACGCAGTGTTAGCGGGATCAGCCCAGATACCCGCTAGCACCTGCGTTTTGCCCCTTCGCCCGGCCCACCCAAGTGCAGTATCGATCGATCGCTGTCACTTACAAAACACTAAACGCATAACTGCAGCGTTCGCAGAGTCAGGCCTGATCCCTGCGATCGCTAACAGTTTTTTTGGTAGCATTTTGGTGAACTGGCAAGCACCAGCCCCAGGCAGCGTCAGGTTAGCGCCAGTACCGCTAACACCCACGCATGCAGCATACGCCTCCCTTAGTGGTATAGTATCTGATCGGATCAATATCTGATCCGATCAGATCTATACTAGCGTCCCCAGCAGTTTAGGGTTCCCAAAAACGCAGTGTTAGCGGGATCAGCCCAGATACCTGCTAGCACCTGCGTTTTGCCCCTCCGCCCGGCCCGGCCCACCCAAGTGCAGTATCGATCGATCACTGTCCCTTACAAAACACTAAACGCATAACTGCAGCGTTCGCAGAGTCAGGCCTGATCCCTGCGATCGCTAACAGTTTTTTTGGTAGCGTTTTGGTGAACTGGCAAGCACCAGCCCCAGGCAGCGTCAGGTTAGCGCCAGTACCGCTAACACCCACGCATGCAGCATACACCTCCCTTAGTGGTATAGTATCTGAACGGATCAATATCTGATCCGATCAGATCTATACTAGCGTCCCCAGCAGTTTAGGGTTCCCAAAAACGCAGTGTTAGCGGGATCAGCCCAGATACCTGCTAGCACCTGCGTTTTGCCCCTCCGCCCGGCCCGGCCCACCCAAGTGCAGTATCGATCGATCACTGTCCCTTACAAAACACTAAATGCATAACTGCAGCGTTCGCAGAGTCAGGCCTGATCCCTGCGATCGCTAACAGTTTTTTTGGTAGCGTTTTGGTGAACTGGCAAGCACCAGCCCCAGGCAGCGTCAGGTTAGCGCCAGTACCGCTAACACCCACGCATGCAGCATACACCTCCCTTAGTGGTATAGTATCTGAACGGATCAATATCTGATCCGATCAGATCTATACTAGCGTCCCCAGCAGTTTAGGGTTCCCAAAAACGCAGTGTTAGCGGGATCAGCCCAGATACCTGCTAGCACCTGCGTTTTGCCCCTCCGCCCGGCCCAGCCCAGCCCACCCAAGTGCAGTATCGATCGATCACTGACACTTACAAAACACTAAACGCATAACTGCAGCGTTTGCAGAGTCAGGCCTTGATCCCTGCGATCGCTAACAGTTTTTTTGGTAGCGTTTTGGTGAACTGGCAAGCACCAGCGGCCTAGTACACCCCGCTCGTAGTCAAACCAGCACTGCAGCAACACTTGGTGACGTGGCGAGTCCCATAAGTGCAGTTCAAGCTGGTGAGGTGACAAGCACAAGTAGTGTCCCGCTGCCACCAAAAAGACAAACACAGGCCCGTCGTGCCCATAGTGCCCTTCCTGCTGCATTCGCCAATCCTAATTGGGAACCCACCACTTCTGCAGCGCCCGTACTTCCCCCATTCACATCCCCAATCAAATGCAGTCGGCTGCATGAGAGGCATTTTCTTTATGTCCTCCCGAGTACCCCTACCCAACGAACCCCCAAAAAAGATGTTGTGTCTGCAGGAAGCGCGGATATAGGCGTGACACCCGCTATTATTGTCCCTCCTGTCCTGACAATCCTGGTCTTTGCATTGGTGAATGTTTTGAACGCTACCATGCACTAGTTGAGTATTAGCGTAGGGTACAGCATTGCATAGACTAGGCACACTTTCACAGGGTCTCCCAAGATGCCATCGCATTTTGTGAGACCCGAACCTGGAACCGGTTACAGTTACAAAAGTTAGTTACAAAAAAAGTGTCAAAAAAAAAATATATATATAAAATAAAAAAAAAATAGTTGTCGTTTTATTGTTCTCTCTCTCTCTATTCTCTCTCTATTGTTCTGCTCTTTTTTACTGTATTCTATTCTGCAATGTTTTATTGTTATTATGTTTTATCATGTTTGCTTTTTCAGGTATGCAATTTTTTATACTTTACCATTTACTGTGCTTTATTGTTAACCATTTTTTTGTCTTCAGGTACGCCATTCACGACTTTGAGTGGTTATACCAGAATGATGCCTGCAGATTTAGGTATCATCTTGGTATCATTCTTTTCAGCCAGCGGTCGGCTTTCATGTAAAAGCAATCCTAGCGGCTAATTAGCCTCTAGACTGCTTTTACAAGCCGTGGGAGGGAATGCCCCCCCCCCTACCGTCTTCCGTGTTTTTCTCTGGCTCTCCTGTCTCAACAGGGAACCTGAGAATGCAGCCGGTGATTCAGCCAGCTGACCATAGAGCTGATCAGAGACCAGAGTGGCTCCAAACATCTCTATGGCCTAAGAAACCGGAAGCTACGAGCATTTTATGACTTAGATTTCGCCGGATGTAAATAGCGCCACTGGGAAATTGGGGAAGCATTTTATCACACCGATCTTGGTGTGGTCAGATGCTTTGAGGGCAGAGGAGAGATCTAGGGTCTAATAGACCCCAATTTTTTCAAAAAAGAGTACCTGTCACTACCTATTGCTATCATAGGGGATATTTACATTCCCCGAGATAACAATAAAAATGATTAAAAAAAAAAATATGAAAGGAACAGTTTAAAAATAAGATAAAAAAAGCAGAAAAATAATAAAGAAAAAAAAAAAAAAAAAAAAAGCACCCCTGTCGCCCCCTGCTCTCGCGCTAAGGCGAACGGAATCGGCCGTCTGTCGTCAAACGTAAACAGCAATTGCACCATGCATGTGAGGTATCACCGCGAAGGTCAGATCGAGGGCAGTAATTTTTGCAGTAGACCTCCTCTGTAGATCTAAAGTGGTAACCTGTAAAGGCTTTTAAAGGCTTTTAAAAATGTATTTATTTTGTTGCCACTGCACGTTTGTGCGCAATTTTAAAGCATGTCATGTTTGGTATCCATGTACTCGGCCTAAGATCATCTTTTTTATTTCATCAAACATTTGGGCAATATAGTGTGTTTTAGTGCATTAAAATTTAAAAAAGTGTGTTTTTTCCCCAAAAAATGCGTTTGAAAAATCGCTGCGCAAATACTGTGTGAAAAAAAAAAATGAAACACCCACCATTTTAATCTGTAGGGCATTTGCTTTAAAAAAATATATAATGTTTGGGGGTTCAAAGTAATTTTTTTGCAAAAAAAAAAAAACTTTTTCATGTAAACAATAAGTGTCAGAAAGGGCTTTGTCTTCAAGTGGTTAGAAGAGTGGGTGATGTGTGACATAAGCTTCTAAATGTTGTGCATAAAATGCCAGGACAGTTCAAAACCCCCCCAAATGACCCCATTTTGGAAAGTAGACACCCCAAGCTATTTGCTGAGAGGCATGTCGAGTCCATGGAATATTTTATATTGTGACACAAGTTGCGGGAAAGAGACACATTTTTTTTTTTTTGCACAAAGTTGTCACTAAATGATATATTGCTCAAACATGCCATGGGAATATGTGAAATTACACCCCAAAATACATTCTGCTGCTTCTCCTGAGTACGAGGATACCACATGTGTGAGACTTTTTAGGAGCCTAGCCACGTACGGGACCCCGAAAACCAAGCACCGCCTTCAGGCTTTCTAAGGGCGTGAATTTTTGATTTCACTCTTCACTGCCTATCACAGTTTCGGAGGCCATGGAAAGCCCAGGTGGCACAAAACCCCCCCAAATGACCCCATTTTGGAAAGTAGACACCCCAAGCTATTTGCTGAGAGGTATAGTGAGTATTTTGCAGACCTCACTTTTTGTCACAAAGTTTTGAAAATTGAAAAAAGAAAAAAAAAAATGTTTTTTCTTGTCTTTCTTCATTTTCAAAAACAAATGAGAGCTGCAAAATACTCACCATGCCTCTCAGCAAATAGCTTGGGGTGTCTACTTTCCAAAATGGGGTCATTTGGGGGGGTTTTGTGCCACCTGGGCATTCCATGGCCTCCGAAACTGTGATAGGCAGTGAAGAGTGAAATCAAAAATTTTCACCCTTAGAAATCCTGAAGGCGGTGATTGGATTTTGGGGCCCCGTACGCGGCTAGGCTCCCAAAAAGTCCCACACATGTGGTATCCCCATACTCAGGAGAAGCAGCTAAATGTATTTTGGGGTGCAATTCCACATATGCCCATGGCCTGTGTGAGCAATATATCATTTAGTGACAACTTTATGCAAAAAAAAAAAAAAAAAAGTGTCACTTTCCCACAACTTGTGTCAAAATATAAAATATTCCATGGACTCAATATGCCTCTCAGCAAAGAGCTTGGGGTGTCTACTTTCCAAAATGGGGTCATTTTGGGGGGTTTTGTGCCACCTGGGCATTCCATGGCCTCCGAAACTGTGATAGGTAGTGAGGAGTAAAATCAAAAATTTACACCCTTAGAAATCCTGAAGGTGGTGATTGGTTTTCGGGGCCCCGTACGCGGCTAGGCTCCCAAAAAGTCCCACACATGTGGTATCCCCATACTCAGGAGAAGCAGCTGAATGTATTTTGGGGTGCAATTCCACATAGGCCCATGGCCTGTGTGAGCAATATATCATTTAGTGACAACTTTTTGTAAATATTTTTTTTTTTTTTGTCATTATTCAATCACTTGGGACAAAAAAAATAAATATTCAATGGGTTCAACATGCCTCTCAGCAATTTCCTTGGGGTGTCTACTTTCCAAAATGGGGTCACTTGGGGGGGTTTTGTACTGCCCTGCCATTTTAGCACCTCAAGAAATGACATAGGCAGTCATAAACTAAAAGCTGTGTAAATTACAGAAAATGTACCCTAGTTTGTAGACGCTATAACTTTTGCGTAAACCAATAAATATACGCTTATTGACATTTTTTTTACCAAAGACATGTGGCCGAATACATTTTGGCCTAAATGTATGACTAAAATTTAGTTTATTGGATTTTTTTTATAACAAAAAGCAGAAAATATCATTTTTTTTCAAAATTTTCGGTCTTTTTCCGTTTATAGCGCAAAAAATAAAAACCGCAGAGGTGATCAAATACCATCAAAAGAAAGCTCTATTTGTGGGAAGAAAAGGACGCAAATTTCGTTTGGGTACAGCATTGCATGACCGCGCAATTAGCAGTTAAAGCGACGCAGTGCCAAATTGGAAAAAGACCTCTGGTCCTTAGGCAGCATAATGGTCCGGGGCTCAAGTGGTTAAACAGGGGCTGAAAAATTGGGCCTTGGGCACTGGTGCTGGTGCCACAACACTGCAACCCCTGACAGATAGTATAGTTGGAGCACAGGAATGAGCCCTGCTGCAAAGTATTGCATCAAAAATTGTAATTACATGCCCCTGTTAAACAGGGGCAGAAAAATTGGGCCTTGGCCACTCGTGGCGGTGCCCAGAACCAAAAATGTTCTTACAAGCTATCAGCATGAAAATTGAGGAGGAAGAGGATTGTGACTGAGCATAACAGTATAGTCACTCAGCACCAGCATAGGCAGTCTTGAAGGGATCTCACATCAAATCGGTTACATCAGCATCAGGTGCTTGGTAGCTGATGATCCAAGACTGATTCCTTTTTATGAAGGTCAGCCGATCGACAGATTCGGTTGACAGGCGCACCCTGTGATCAGTTACAAAGCCTCCAGCAGCACTTAATGTGCGTTCTGAAAGAACGCTGGATGCAGGACAGGCCAGTAGCTCAGTTGCATACTGTGCAAGCTCTGGCCAATGATCCATCCTCAAGACCCAGTAACCCTGAGGATTTTCGGTGGGAAAGGTGTCCAAGTCTGATCTTGTCGCTAGGTAATCCTGCACCATGTGAATCAGATGCTAGCGTTGGTTGCTGGAACCGATCAGACCTTGGGGCTGCGGACTAAAAAATTGTCTAAACGCATCGGTCAGACGACCACCTTCTCCACCACTCCTTCTGTGACTGACCGAAGCCTCAGCAACACGTTGTCCAGGAGGACCAGGAAATTGTAACCTCCCAGGCTCTGGAAACGCTTTGCACAAGCCTTTCTGCAAGGCCTCCCGAAGATGTTTCATCCTTTGCTCCCTCTGCAACGGCAAGATAAGGTCCGCAACCTTACTCTTGTAACGTGGATCAAAGAGGGTTGCCAGCCAGTAATCATCCCTCCCCTTGATACCACGAATAGGAGGATCCTTCCGCAGGCTTTGCAGGATCAGGGAGGCCATGCAGCATAGGTTTGCTGAGGCATTCGATCCAGAGTCCTCTGGGTCACTAAGGACGACATGATCTGCAGCCACCTCCTCCCAGCCATGTACAAGTCCATGGGTTCCTTCGGACTGTAAATGATCCCTTGAAGACTGCTGCTGATGCTGAGTGTCAGGCTCCACCTCCATGCTGACACAATCCTCCTCCTCCTCCTCTTCCTGTGTGAGGGCACGCAGGAACACTGTCTGGATAAAGGGGGCCTTGAGAGGTAAGGAAGTCCTCCTCTTCCTCCCTCTGTTCTGCCTCAAGTGCCCTGTTCATTATTCCACGCAGTGTGTGCCCCAACAGGTGGACAAGGGGGACACTGTCACTGATGCATGCACTGTCACAACTCACCATCCTCTTGGCCTCCTCAAATGGTGACAAGACAGTGCATGCATCCCTGATCATAGCCCACTGGCGTGGGGAAAAAAAACAGGGTCCCCTGACCCTGTCCTGGTGCCATAGTCGCATAGGTATTTATTGATGGCCCTCTTCTGCATGTGCAGCCGCTGCAGCATGGCCAACGTTGAATTCCACCTGGTGGGCATGTCACAGATTAGGTGGTTCTTGGGCAGGTTAAATTCCTTTTGGAGGTCAGCCAGCCGAGAACTGGCATTATATGACCTGCAGAAATGCACACAGACTTTCGTAGCCTGCCTCAGGACATCCTGTAAGCCGGGGTACCTGCCCAAGAACCGCTGCATCACCAAGTTAAGGACGTGAGCCAAACAGGGCGCATGGGTCAGTTGTCCCTGTCGGAGGGCGGAGAGGAGGTTGTTGCCATTGTCGCAAACCACCATACCTGCCTTAAGCTGGCATGGCATGAACCACCTCTGAACCTGCCCCTGCAGAGCTGACAGAATCTCTGCCCCAGTGTGGCTCCTGTCCCCCAAGCACACCAGCTCAAGCACCACATGGCATCTTTTTGCCTGCGTGCTTGCATAGCCCCTTGAATGCCTATGGAGCACCGCTGGTTCCGAGGACAAATCAGCACAGGAAAAGGCCATGGAGGAAGAAGAAGAGGAGGGGTGGAGGAGAAAGGTGTGGCAGAATCACGCCTAGTAAAATTTTGGAGGTGTGGTGGTGGAACAACCTCCAACACTAGTGCACCCTGTCCTGCATCCTTCCCAGCTGCCAGAAGAGTCACCCAGTGCGCGGTGAAAGATAGGTAACGTCCCTGTCCATGCCTGCTGGACCATGAGTCAGCGGTAATATGTAAATAAGTGAACATGAACTGCGCTACAAATAAGTGAAATAATATATAAAAAAATATAAAAAAAATATCCCTGAAGGACAAATATATGTAACAAAGTAATCTAATTAATAGTGAGGTAGAAAAACCAAAAAAAAGTCCCAGCAGTGAGTTAAAGTCCAAAAGAAACCAAATAATTTCCATCGTCTAGGGGATAGACGATGTCTTTCTAAGACGAAACATACATCGGATGGTTGACGCGCTGACGTCATCGCTGAGTAGCTCGTCCTGAACGGGTGTCTGCAGGCTGGCCAGCTGCTGTAATTTACCTTCTCTGTTTTTAATTCTGCGTTTTTACGTAAGTGTAACTTTTATTCTAATAAATTATATTATTGACTGATTTACACTATGGAGAGCCGTTTTTTCATCTTTTTGGGTCCTCCCTGCTGATTGTTCATTTACCTACTGGACGGAGCCATCCTGTTTGCCTTTCTCCTTGTGGTGAAGTCGGATTAGGATGCTTTCATTGAACGGATACCTGATTCTTTTACAAGCTGATTTACAGCTTGTCTCTGGTAAGCGTGCAATATTTCTGGTGGTGGATTCTTCACATGGTGTCATCTGATGAGTTGATAAGCTCTACTGCACCCTTACTGGATATTATTTGGTTTCTTTTGGACTTTAACTCACTGCTGGGAATTTTTTTGTTTTTTTACCTCACTATTAATTAGATTACTTTGTTACATATATTTGTCCTTCAGGGATATATTTTTTTATATATTATTTCACTTATTTGTAGCACAGTTCATGTTCACCTATTTACTATTTGCTTATTTGTGTATGCCTCACAATTTAGAACTGCAGCTTTTTATCTTGCGTAATAGGATTTTTGTGTTAAGCGTGGTATTTTGTCTTTCATGATCTATATAAAGCGGTAATATGCACCTTACTGCTGACCGCCCTGTTCAGCAAGGCCAAGACATTGCCTTCCACAAGCCGGTAGGGAGCCGGAATCCCCTTCCATGAGAAAAAGTGGCATTTGTAAACCTGCCACTGAGGAACTACACATTCCACAAACTCACGGAAGGGGGCAGAGTCTACCAACTGAAAAGGCAGCAGTTGAAGTGCTAGCAATTTAGCCAAGTTAGCATTCAACCGCTGGGCATGTGGATGGCTGGGAGTGAACTTCTTTTGGTGGTGCAGCAGCTGGGGCAGGGAAATTTGCCTGGTACAATCTGACGTCGGTGTACCGATAGCAGATTGCCCACAGGTACTTGGCTGTGACACACCTAATTCTACACCTTCCTTCCTCTCAGTGCAGGTTTCAGAGAGGACTGAAGGTATAGTGGGGTTGGAGATCCCAGCTGATGAGGAGCAAGGAGAGGTCCTCTTTGTTCTTTGGACGTCATTGCACAGAAGTGATCACTCACTGAAGACATCTAGTGTACTGTGGTGTTTCTGCAAACGTCAAGGACATATATTTATATTTTTTTGCACTATGCAGTACATATGCATGTTGATATGTGATATTTTATTAGTAATATTGGCACATTGTTTAGTATTAATAAACAAGAAAAAATACTGCGCTACCACTAAATCGATACCCCCCCAAAAAGCAGCAGTTAAACAGTGAGATGTGCACCAAAATAACAAAAGAAAAAGAAATAACCGCGCTAAAATATATATGAATAAGATATGTGAAATATTCTTATATCGATGTCCCAAAAACCTCTGTTAGAAAATTCATGTATGTATGTGAAACATTGCGATAATCAGAAAAATATATATAAGTCCATACATATAACTGTGAATCAAAAGGTGATGTCAATATGTGGTAGATGGAAATCTTTATATATGATAATTGAGTTTAATAAAAAAAGGTAAAAAACTTACATAAGTAGATTAAAAACAGCAAATAGCCGGCCAGCATAGCGAGCACCCGTCCACACTAGGATGGGGATGACGTCAGAGCTTCAAACTTCCGACGTACGTTTCACCACAAATGGCGTCGTCTGGGGAACGACGCCATTTGTGGTGAAACGTACGTCGGGAGGTTGACGCTCTGACATCATCGCCATCCTAGTGTGGACGGGTGCTCGCTATGCTGGCCGGCTATTTGCTGTTTTTAATCTACTTATGTAAGTTTTTTACCTTTTTTTATTAAACTGTCCTGCCAGTATTACACTATGGTCAGTTTCTTTTCATTCACATGCCTGTGAGACGAGAGTTTGGGGTCCTTGCTACATCCTCTTAGCCACGCTGTATGCAGTCAAGTCACACCAGCTGGATTTTCCCATACCAGGACAGAACATAGGCTGGTTTTTGCTTGCCTTGTGGTAAGCGCAATATTTGTGCGGTGGCGGATCACTGAGTGTGGTGTCTCTTTCATCTTTACCACCAAGTCTGGTTGTGTCCATTCATGGGCTTCTCTCTGTGACTGATTCTGATCAATTATCATATATAAAGATTTCCATCTACCACATATGGACATCACCTTTTGATTCACAGTTATATGTATGGACTTATATATATTTTTCTGATTATCGCAATGTTTCACATACATACATGAATTTTCTAACAGAGGTTTTTGGGACATCGATATAAGAATATTTCACATATCTTATTCATATATATTTTAGCGCGGTTATTACTTTTTCTTTTGTTATTTTAGTATTAATAATTTTTTTAATAGCTTTTGGTAGCACGTACGTCATTGCACAGAAGTAATTACCCACTGAGGACATCTAGTGGGCTGTAGTGTTTTTACACTTGCTGAGGACATTTTTTGCAGCAAGTAGTATATATGCATGTTGATACGTGACATTTGATGGTCACTAAGTAATATTGGCACATTGCACATTTTTTAATATTTGCCATGTTTTATTTTTTAGCACTAGCACTTTAAACAGTTTTTTGGAATATTATTTTGTCACTAGTAAACACTAAGTGGATAGTATATTTTTGACACAATATTAATTGATACAGAAAAGCATGCTACATAGGATAGATATCCTATTTTTGCATGTTTCAGCAGTGGTATCATACACAGAAGTTAGCGCGATCCACTTTTATATTATATTGATACTCTACCATTTTTGTGTAGGCTTACATGATTGCAGCAAACTAGTATATTTTTAGTTTTGCGCCAGTAGCACATTTGTTCGAATTCTCTCATATGCCTTTGCTGCGTGAGATCCAGGAGAATAACCCTGATGATTTCAGGAAATTTCTCCGGATGAGGGACCCCCTTTTTCACCGTCTGTTGGCTTTGCTGTCCCCTAATATTATGAAGCAGGACACCTGCATGCGGCAAGCCGTCACTCCGGAGCAGAGGCTAGTTGCCACGTTGCGGTACTTGGCAACGGGGAGAAGTCTACAGGACCTCAAGTTCTTTACAGGCATCCCTCCCTGGGCTCTGGGGATCATTATCCCAGAGACCTGTTCTGCCATCATATAGATCCTGCAGAAGGACTATATTAGGGCAAGTTTTCTCCTTTAACATCACATTTAATGTATTTAATGTATGCTAATGTATTGTATTTCTTTCATCATTCCCTAATTACCATGATTGTAATATGCTGTGAATGTCCCCTTTGTCCTCATGCATGTGTGCTGTAAGCTTTTAATGCTCTTTTTTGTCCTTCATGCATATTTGCCTTCACTAACCTCCCCAGTATGCTATCCTGGGCCCATATACACCTAGCCTAGTCACTTACCAATGTATTTTGTCAGCTCAATTGTAGTGCTTTACCCTAAACACCCCCTAAAATGTGTCCAAATGTTATTGTTGTCCTTAAATTTAGGCAGACTGCCAGAGGCTTTTTTTGGGGGTCCAAAACTCATTTATAACCCTCCCCCCCTAAAATGTTTCCAATGGGCCATCAGAGGGGGTGAGGAATCTAATAAGTGGACCTTATATTTTTGTCTTTAAATACTCCTTAAAATAAATGTTATACTGATGTTGGCCAAGAATGTTTGTGTCTAATCTGCTTGCAATGTTATGTGCAAAAGTACTAATAATTTTTTTTTTTTTTACTCCACAGTTTCCTTCAACGCCACAGGAATGGCTGACTGTGGCTTCCCAATTTGCTCATCGTTGGGACTTTCCCAACTGCGGAGGGGCAATCAATGGGAAGCACATCCACATCGCCCCACCACCCCACTCGAGGTCATATTATTTTAACTATAAGGGGTTTCATAGTATTGTGTTGATGGCGGTGGTGTCTGCGACATACGAGTTTCTCTATGTGGACGTGGGGAAGAATGGCCGGATGTCAGATAGTGGAGTCTTTGCCCAGACCGAGTTCTACCGATGTCTCCAGAGTGGTGGCTTGGTATTGCCACCTGCAGAAGAGAACGTGGAAGGACTCCCATTTGTTTTTATCGCTGATGAAGCATTTTGTCTGGGTGATCACCTGATGAGGCCATTCCCCCAGAGGACCCTCACCCCGGAGAAGAGGGTTTTTAATTACCGGCTGGCCAGAGCCAGAAGAGTCATGGAGAATGCCTTTGGGATAATGGCCAGCCGGTTCCACCTATTTCTTACGGCAATAAATATGGCGGAGTACAAACTTAACCACATAGTTCTAGCATGCTGCATACTTCCCAACTTTTTGAAGATAAATGCTCCGAATTATGTTGCCTCAGTTGGGCCTGAGGCTGGACTTCCAGAAAATACACTGACGGCCCTGGAAACTGGCAGTCCTGGCTTGCCCCCCCAAAAGCACCCATGAAGTGCATGAAAAATATGTAGATTATTTTACGGGTAGGGGGCCATTGCTATGCCAGCAAATTTGTAATTATTTTAGATATAAAAAAAAATTGATCAAAGCTTGATTTTGATTTATGCCGCGTACACACGAGCGGACTTTATGGCAGACTTTGCTCGGCGGACCTTTCTCCGGACTTTGTCCGCTAGGTGCCCCGGACTTAAAAACGGACGGACTTGAACACACACGATCACTCCAAAAGTCCACTGGTTTTGAACGTGGTGACGTACAGCACGTACGACGGGACTATGATAAGGAAGTTCAAGCCCCACTACGGCACCCTTTGGGCTCCTTCTGCTAATCTCATGTTTATCTCGTGTTAGTAGAAGTTTGGTTACAGACGATTTGCGCTTTTCACACTTCAGCTTATTTCGATCATTTTCTGTGGTTCAGTTTGTGCTTGTGAGGTTTGTATCTGCTTTTCAGTGCGTGTTGGTCAGTTCGTAACCTGCCTATCAGGCCATTCTGGTCCACTTGTTCCTGATTTTCAGGTCGTTCTTCATAGGCCTTGCTGTTCTTCAGTGCGTTTGTTATAAGTTTGTTTGTTTGACCAGCCGACCGTTTTGAAGCCATGTCATGAGGACGTAATCGTTCTCGAGTTCATGCTGCGTGGGGACTTGGTGTTGGGGTTAATACTTTGACCCGAATCCAGTCCATGAACAGGGCGAGGAGGAGTTCATGGATGAAGAATTGGTTGCGCCAGCGTGACCAATTCTCGCATATGCCTTTGCCTTGTGAGATCCGTGAGAATAATCCTGAGGATTTTAGGAATTATCTCTGGATGACGGACCTCGTTTTTGAACGTCTGCTGGCTATGCTGACCCCCTATATCAACAGGCAGGATACCTGCATGAGGCAAGCTATCACTGCGGAGCAGAGGCTAGTTGCCACTTTACGTTACTTGGCGACTGGGAGAAGTCTTCAGGACTTGAAGTTCTCAACAGGCATCTCCCCCCAGGCTCTGGGGATCATAATCCCAGAGACCTGTGCTGCCATTATTCAGGTTCTGCAGAAGGACTATATGAAGATAAGTTTTATCCTTTAACATTACATGATATGTATTAAATGTTTGATAATGTATTGTCTAAATGTCCTCGTTACCTAATTACCATGCTTGGAATATGCTGTGAATGTCCCCTTTATCTTCATGCATGCCTTTTTTTTACATTCATCCTTTTTTGCCCTACATGCATATTTACCTTCAATAACCTCCCCACCATGCAATCCTGGGCCCATTTATATCTCTAGCCTATAGTCCCTTGGACAATGTATATTGTCAGCTCCATTGTACTGTTTGACCCTCCCCCACCCCCTCAAATGTTTGAAACTGTCAGGTGTGTTTTTGTCCCTAATTAGAACCCCTCCCCCACCCCCTCAAATGTTTGAAACTGTCAGGTGTGTTTATTAACCAAATTAGTACCCCTCCCCCACCCCCTCAAATGTTTGAAACTGTCAGGTGTCTTTTTGTCCCTAATTACAACCCCTCCCCCACCCCCTCAAATGTTTGAAACTGTCAGGTGTGTTTATTAATCAAATTAGTACCCCCCCACCCCCTCAAATGTTTGAAACTGTCAGGTGTGTTTTTGTCTCTAATTAAAACCCCTCCCCCCACCCCCTCAAATGTTTGAAACTGTCATGTGTGTTTTTGACCCTAATTAGAACCCCTCCCCCTCAAATGTTTGAAACTGTCAGGTGTGTTTTTGACCCTAATTAGAACCCCTCCCCCACCCCCTCAAATGTTTGAAACTGTCAGGTGTGTTTATTAACCAAATTAGTACCCCTCCCCCACCCCCTCAAATGTTTGAAACTGTCAGGTGTGTTTTTGACCCTAATTAGAACCCCTCCCCCACCCCCTCAAATGTTTGAAACTGTCAGGTGTGTTTATTAACCAAATTAGTACCCCACCCCCTCAAATGTCTGAAAATGTCAGGTGTGTTTTTGACCCTAATTAGAACCCCCCCCACATTAAAATTGATCAATGGGCCATCAGAGGGGGTTAGTAATCTTATAAGTGGGCCTTATGTTTTTTATAATTAAACTAAAAAAAAACCATATTAATAATGTTCGACTGCTATTGTTCAAGAATGTTTTTGTGTAATCTGATATCCAAGTTATATTTAAAAGTACTTATCTTATTTTTTTTTGTTTCACTCCACAGTTTCCTTCCAGTACACAGGGATGGCAGACTGTGGCCTCCCAGTTCGCTGACCGTTGGGACTTTCCCAACTGTGTCAGGGCGATTGATGGGAAGCATGACCGCATTGTGCCACCACTCCATTCAGGGTCTTATTTCTATAACTATAAGGGGTTCCATAGTGTAGTTTTGACGGCGGTGGTCTCGGCACATTTGGACTTTCTGTTTGTGGACGTGGGGAAGAACGGCCGGATGTCTGACGGAGGAGTCTTTGCACAGACCGAGCTGTGCCAGCGTCTTCAGACTGGTGGCCTGGGATTGCCACCTGATGACCAGAATGTGGATGACTCCCCTCAGTTTTTATCGCTGATGAATCGTTTGTTCTCGGCGAGCACTTGATGAGGCCGTTCCCCCAAAGGACACTCACCCCTGAGAGGAGGGTATTTAATTACCGGCTGGCCAGAGCAAGAAGAGTTGTGGAGAATGCCTTTGGGATTCTGGCCAGCTGGTTCCATTTGTTCCTCTTGGCCATAAATCTGGCGGACTATAAACTAAATCATGTCATACTGGCTTGCTGCATACTCCATAATTTTTTAAGAAGACATTCCTCTACATATATGACCTCTGTTGGGCCTGAGGCTGGACTTGGAGTTGACCAAACTCTCACAGGCCTGGAAATTGGCCGTATTGACTTGGCCCCCCTAACCGCACGTCAAGTGCGTGACCGATATGTAAATTATTTTAATGGTCAGGGGCCATTGCTACTTAAGAAGATCTCTAATTTCTTTAAAAAATAAATAAAATACATTTTGGCTCAAATATCTTGTTTTTATTCTTGTTTGCATTTAGTTTTGTCTGTCTCCTAGTGCACTTGTAGTAGTGGCAAGTGCATTTCCCTTTATTTAATAAGGCCCTTTGTCACTGTAACCACACAAAAATTAGCAAAACATCTTATTGATAAATAATGAGCCACACACATTGTAGTAATTAAAACATTTTACATTGTGCACGTTGAAAAGTGCATTTTTTTGGAAAAGTTTTTTTTTTTTTTTTTGGAAAAACATTTTTTTTGTTATTTAAGACATATTTAAAAAAAAATAGACCTTGGTTACAAAATTACAATCAACAGTGTTTTTAAAAACATACATAAAAAAAAAGAACTTACAAAGTTCAACATGCGGGGGTGTGTGTGTGTTTGGTGAATGTGTTTGGTGTGTGTGTGTATGTGTTTGTGTATGTGTCCCCTAGATTCTTCCAAAAATAATCCTGGGAGTTCTGACTGACATTACAGTTTTGATCTTGTGTCTTGTCTTTCAGCAAAAATGAATCCCTTTAAGGAGGCTGATTTTTTGTCCAGATTTATAGATTTATATCAGGAAAAAAAAAAAACTGTGGGAGGTCAAACACCCACTATATTACAATAGAGATGTAAGGAAGGCAACACTGGGCACACTTTTAGAATTTGTGAAGACTCGAGTCCCCCAGGCAGACCTCAAGTTTGTTGACAAGAAAATTGGTATCTTGCGAAACATGTATAAGCGGGAACACAATAAAATCCAGGAGTCGCTCAGATCTGGAGCAGCAGCCGACCAAGTTTATGTACCCAAGCTGTGGTACTACCACAAAATGTGATTCCTGGATGACCAGACAGAAGCCAGGCAATCACTTTCGACCCTTCCCCCCACCCTTCCCCCCACCCTTCCCTCCAGCCTTCCCCCCACTCTTCCCTCCAGCCTTCCATCCACCTCCACCCCAGCTGAGGAGTCCCAGGAAGAACTGGGCCTTTTCATCCTTGATGAAGTGGATGCGCCCAGCTTCAGCCAGGTATCCTTTTTTGTGGAATTTGTGATTGTGTAAATCTTAATGATGTTAACGTCTCAAATTTTTAAGTGCTTCATAAAAACTGACTTCATCACAAATATTAATATGTAGACATATCACTAGACAAAAATATACTTCTGCATAGGTGTGCGCAGCCTCTTGCATTAGGGTGTGCACCCCAAAGCTCTAATACATATGCATGTGTATATGTACTGATGGTGTCAGTAGGGCAGTGGACAGTGTCAGTAGTTTTATTAGATTTTTTTTAAAAATATTTTATTTGGTAACATTTTTTTTGGGATGAAATATCAGTGGTCTAAACAGGGGGGAATATGCACCATACAAGGTGATTAGGGTGTGCCCAGGCACATCTGGCACACCCTGTGCGCACGCCTATGTACTTCAGATATTGTTGGTCAGCTGGAATAATGGTGGGGTCAAATAGATAGCCTTTATTATTTGTTTAGAATTACATTTGCAAGTCATGAGCTGAAAATTGTGTGTGATTACGTAACACAAAATTACAACTATGTCCCTTTTTTGACACAGGATGACCTCAGCCAGGAGGAGGCCTTGCCCAGTGGGAGAGAGGAGGAGGCCTTGCCCAGTAGGAGAGAGGAGGAGGCTGTGGCTGGGCCCAGTAGAAGCCGCACAGAGTGTCAGGTGCCTCCTCTCCGCATTATCACCAAAAGGCCCAGAAGAATGACACAAACTGAGGAGGAATCCCTAGCCCTCATTCGTAAAGCGAGCCAAATAATAAGCACACCACCCAATGCAGAGGAGGCATATGGGACATATATGGCCAGCAGATTGCTGTAACTGGAAAAGGGGCAACGCCTCCTCTGTGAGGGTCTGATTTTGCAGGCCTATCAGAAGGGCTTGAGAGGGCAGCTTACTGCTTCAACCTATCTAGCAGATGAAGCCACTCCTCCTCCTCCTGCCCCAAGTACACCACCAGAGGCACAGCCTCCAAGGAAGGCTGCAGAGAAGCGTGGAGGGAAGGCTGCAGAGAAGCGCGCAGGGAAGGCTCCACGGAAGAGTCGAAAGTGATTGCCTGGCTTCTGTCTGGTCTGACTGTGCTCCCTGTTCTCCCTAGTCGCAAGAGACCAATTTTCTTGTCCTAAAACTTGATGTGTGTCCTGGGGGACAAAAGGCTTCACAGATTCCAAAAGTGTCTCCAGTGTTGCCTTCCTAATTTTTTTTTTACCAAAATAAATGCATTTTTTTAGTTACCTTATATTATTGACTATGTGTTTTGATTCCAAAACGACATTTTGTTTGGGAGTAGGCAGGTACAGGTCAAAAAGACTATGGGGTTGATTTACTAAAAGCAAATAGACTGTGCACTTTGCAGAGCGCAGTTGCCGTCTGCAAGTGCAATTGCTCCAGAGCTTAGTAAATGAGGTAAGGCTTGACTTTGCAAAGAGTACCCAATCCTGTGCAAGGAAACTTCAAAAAACAGCATTTTTGCTTGCACATGATTGGATGATGGAAGTCAGCAGAGCTTCTGCTCATTTACTAAGCTCTGGAGCAACTGCTCTTGCACAGTCTTTTTCCCTTTAGTAAATCAACCCCTATGTGTGTTTGTTCCAAAAGGCTAAATAATTTAGAAAATCAAGTGCAAAGTACTAGTGAAAAGTGCACTTTAGAAATTGCACTGCAAGTGCACTTGTTGGAAGTGCAGTCGCTGTAAATCTGAGGGGAAGAGCTGAAATGAGGAGAAGCTCTGCTGATTTTATCATACAATCATGTGCAAGAAAAAGTTGCTTTATTTTTGTGGTTCCTTGCATGGTTCCTTGCATGTGCCCCTCGGATCCACAGCGAATGCACTTCCAAATGCTCTTTCTGTGCAATTCCAAGTACAATTTGCACTTGTAGTGAAAAATGAATTTGCCTTTGGAAAATAAACCCCCCTATGTCTAATTAACAAGGGACACCAACCTCATTAAGGTTCATTAAAACAACACAAAATATTAAGGCTATTGTGGTAACTTGAAACTACAAAAAAAAAAAAAAAAAAAAAAAACATTTTGTATAATTTAGCACACATTGTAAAATAGATAGTGTTTAAATGTAAAAAAAAAAAAGATGAGTCCAAAATCTAATTTAATACTTTATTTATGGAGATCTGGCTTTTTAAAAATATCATATTAGTCATGGCATGAGGATAAATTATGAAGAAAGTAGTTTGTGAGAACTCTGTGTGAATATAAAGCACCAAAACAACTTCATTCCTCTTGCATTATAAAGAAAAAAAAAGCGCTGTATTAAAAGATCACAGAAGAGGAATGTGCTAGCTTCAATGCGAAGGCTAGTTTTACCAGACCGAGCGCTTCTGTCTTCTAATTGCTTCAGAGCATGTGTCAGTTTGAGTCCGTCGGACTAGCACACAGACGATCGGTTTGTCCGCTAGAAAGAAGAGTCCGTCGGATAGATTTAAAACATGTTTCAAATCTAAGTCCGTCCAACTTTTGAGCAAAGTCCGCTGGAGCCCACACACAATCGAATTGTCCGACGAAATCCCATCCGCCGGGCAAAGTCTGCCGTAAAGTCCGCTCGTGTGTACGCGGCATTACTGCTTGTGTTTCTTTTAGCTGTCTCCTAGGTTCTCCTAGTGCACTTGTAGTGCCAAGTGGTTTTTCCATTATTAAATAATACCCATTGTCACTGTAAACAGCAACTTAATACAAAAAATGGTATTGAGAATTGAAAGAAGAAGCCACACATTGTTGAGTATCAAACCTTTCCTCTGTGCACATTCACATGTGTGCTGTAAATTTTTTTTTTTTAAAACATATTTTTGTTTTTTAAGTTTTACCTTGAAAATATTTTTTTTAAGTACATAAACAGGCATGTTTCAAAACATAACATACACAACTCAGGAACTTACAAAGTTCAACATTGAAAAACCGAAGGCAATATTAGACATTATAGTGTAAAAAATGTGTTAATATTGCCTTCATCAGATGGGGTGATGTCCCCCTGTAAAAGCCAAATTTTGAAGATGCACACAAATTGGGAGGCAAACTGGGGATTTTCCTCCTGATCCAATGCCTAATGTCAACATGTGCTATCTTCCATCATGGGGATCAATGGATGTGTTTTGGGGGTGCAACCACTTCCTCTCACCTACTTGAGTTATGAGGAAGGGGTTTCACCCACAAAATGCATACATTGATATCTCCTGATGGCAGATAGCACATGTTGACACACTGTGTGCATCTTCAAAATTTGGCTTTTAAAATGCGTAAAAAAATAGAAAAAAATTGGTCCCCAAAACTAGAAAATGGTGTCATTTTGTTGTTCTTTAGATTCTTCCTAGTACATCAATCATGTTCTTCAGTTTTTGTTCTATGTCATTTGTTTTTTGCTTGATGAGGTCTGAATCCTGACTACAAAACATTATGTCCTGGATTAGCCTTTGTGTACTGTAAGTCGTGAAATGAGTAGATTGTTCTTCCACAACATGCACATCACCTAAAAGAAAAAATGCACACCATGTATTCTAAATATGCAGGCATACATCTATTACCTGAATCTGTGGTGTCAGACACTCACCTGTTGTGGTGACAATCTCAACCACCTCTCCTTCCTCCACAACCTCAGGTTGTGGTGTCCTCTGTTCCCCTTCTTCAGGAAAAGGGGGTTTCCTGGTGTCCTCAGACGTCCGGAGTCTTTCCTCCCCTATGAGAATGAAACAAATGGTATACTTAGCACACATATATTTGAGGCCAGAAATAGGAATATGAAACATTGTTTGAAAGTGGCGTACAATAGTCTGTTTTGGCAGAGTTCCAAGCTGAAGACCTGATTTTTTTCACTTACCAAAGCTGGAATACTTACCTTTTTTGGACAAGTCTCACACATGGAGACACCCCAAGTATCCACTGAAGTACCTGTGTGGGACACCCTAAAAAGTTTGTTCTTGTGTCCCACACTAGTGCTCTTGAGTCCAGATGTGTAAACAGCTGCTGAGTGTCCTCTCCTTACATTACATTGAATCAAGTTTGCAATTCTTTCTAGTTTCAAACACATATAGACAACAATGTCCTAAACTTCTTTTAATACAAATTAGCATGACCAAATGCAGTTAATCCTGTATCTGCCCAAACCATTGTATTTAGTTGGCAAACGAATGATGTTTCCTACGACCGATTACTGTGCCCATGAACATAAAAGTAGTCATTTTAAACTGTACAACAGTAAAGTAAAGCACATGGAGCAGCATCTAAGTAATAATAATAATCGGAACACACGACAAGTACATACTTTTTGGAAGCACTTTCTTGATCCTTCTGTATTGATTCTGCTCCCTCAATTTCAGGTCTGACCAGCGTTTCTTCAATTGCTCCTTGGATCGTCGTACCCCAAAATTTCTGTGCAGACTCTTCACAACTTTAGTCATGTTCTTGGCCTTTCTCACATTTGGGTGGAGTTTCACGCATGCGCAGTGTATATAAAGCTAACACGTGTGTGTTGTAAGTACGATCTGTGAGTGGAGGAAGCGCCGAACATTATAACGAAGGTAACATTTTAACTTGGGACATCAGTGGCCTATACTGATTCGAGATTGAAGCCTATATTGCGATAAGATTAGGAGAGTTTAGCCTGATATTAGTGTTTTTGTCTTGTGTTTTGTCTTGCAGCAAATATGAAACAATTCAAAGACCCTGAATTCATGGGCCAGTTCATAGACAGATACAGGGATATGAGAAATTTATGAGAGGTTAAAAACCCCTGATATCAAAATAAACCAGCTAGGAAGGCATCGCTGGAGAAACTGCTGCAATTTGTGAAGACGCAGGTCCCCGACGCAGACATCGAGTTTGTGGATAAGAAAATTGGTAGCTTGAGAAGCACGCATAGGAAGGAGCTTAATAAGGTCAAGGCTTCCATGAGATCAGAAGCAGCAGCAAAGGATGTGTATGTACCCAGTCTGTGGTACTACAAAAGGATGTGGTTTCTGGAAGACCAGATTGAAGCCAGGGAATCACTTTTTACACTTCCATCCACCCTTCCCTCAACCCCAGCTGAGGCTTCTGAGGACCAACCTGGCCCTTCCATCCTGGAAGAAGTTGAGGAGCCCAGCTGGATCCAGGTATAGTATTTTTGAACATAATTATTGTCTGAAAGTTATTGGTTTTTAACTAGATGTTATTATTGCTAACAAATAAATGATTGAACAAAAAGTGTTAGACATAGCAATAGACAGTAGGGGCCAAAAATGATTGGGACAAGAATGAAAAATGCTGGGCTCAGAATGATAGTCTTTTCTATTTATTAACATTCAATTTGCAACAGTCAAGAGCTGAAAATTGTGTGTGATTGATGAACCAAAAACTACAACTATGTCCCTTTTTCATACACAGGAAAACCTCAGCCAGGGCGAGGCTCTGGAATGTGGCAGCCAGGAGGAGGTGCGGGTAAGTGTCAGCCAGGAGGAGGTGGGGGGAAGTGTCAGCCAGGAGGAGGTGGGGGGAAGTGTCAGCCAGGAGGTAGCCAGGCCCAGTAGCCTCACCCAATCCCAGGTGCCTCCCCTCCACCTTACAACAAAAACGGCCAGGAAGGGGAGTAACGTGGAGGAGGCAGCACTGGACCTCATTTATAATGTGGCCCTGAAAACACCCCCCTAATGCTGAAGAGGCCTATGGCTGCTATGTAGCTGCAAAATTGCAGCAAATGGAGGAGGGCCAATGCTTCATGTGTGAGAATCTTATTTTTCAGTCCCTTTGGAAGGGGTTGAGGGGCCAAATTAGTGAGAACATGCACTTATGTGCGCTCGCCCATCCTTCTCATCCTCCTCCTCCTCCTCCTGCCACAAGTCCACCTCCAGAGCCACAGCCTCCAAGAAAGGCTGCAGTGAAGTCTGCAGGGAAGCGTTGAGAGAAGGCTGCAGGGAAGACAGGAGAGTGATGGCCTGGGTTCAGTCTGGTCTGACAGAAGATGCAGGCTGTGGTAGTACCACAGCCTGGGGACATATATGTCATCTGCTGCTGTTCATGATCTCTGGGAGTCCTGGACCAGATTGTGCTCCCTATTATATGAACTTCTCAGGCTACCAATTTTTAGTTACAAAGAGTTGATGTGTGCCCTGGGGTACAAAGGCTTCACAAATTCAAGCAGTTTCTCCAGCATTGCCTTCCTCTTTATTTTGTTATGAGCCAGAATAAATGTAGATTTTTTTATATGAAAATACTTGCCTATGTGTTTTTCTTCAAAAAGGACAGTTTGTGAGCAGGCAGGTACATTTCAAAAATACAATGTCAAATTAACAAGGGACAACAACCAACCTCCTTGAGCTTTAAAAATACAAGATAATAATTTTGTTGTGGAAACTTGACACACAAAAAAAAATGGAGATCACTAGAAAATAATTTAAAAATAATATAAAAAACAGGAGATCTTGATTAAAAAAATGACTATAAAGAAATAATTCTAAACATTATTATGGAAATCTGGCTTTAAAAACAAAAGAGATTATTCAGGAGATCATGAGAAATAATAAAGAAATGAGTTTATGAGAACTCTGTGTGAATATCAGCAGGAAAACAAATTCATTCTTCTAACATTATAAAGAACAAAAGAATGCGCTGCATTAAAAGATCCAAAAATTTACAGCGTGACGAATGTGTTATCTCCATTACGAACGCTCATTTTACCAGAACGAGCACTTCAGTCTTGTACTTGATTTTGAGCATGCGTGATTTTTTGCCGAATTTTTTGCATACAGATGATCGCATTTTTGGATAGGAACTTTCCACGACCGAAAAATAAAGAGCATGCTCTCAATCTTTTGCTGGCTGGAATACCGCCAGCAAAAGACCAGTGGAGCATACACACAGGCGCATTGTCCGACAAAAAGCTCTCATTGGAGTTCTGCTGGCGGCATTTCCGATCATGTGTACGCAGCATTAGTGTTATGTCAGAAAGATGTGCGACCAAAAATGTGTGGACTTCCACAGAGAATATCAGGTACAAGTAAAATGTAAAATAATGTAATTTATTAAGAATAAGTGGATAGAATAAATATAAACACAGCTCCAATAAACCAGAAGTGTATAAATCAAACCAGAGAATCTAGTAAGTTAATGAACACACAATAAACAACTGCCCAAATCAAGTATATACAGATAGCAGGAAATGAAAAGCATAGTTGTTATCAGAGGGTCATACACGGGAGATCAGGCAGAGGGAGCAGGGAGCAAGCCAGGACAGGGAGAGGGTAAACAAACAAAGGAACAAGCAGGCAGGTAAGGGATTAGGCTGCAGGGTCAGGGTTCAGGATCAGGATGCAGGAATGCAAGTCAGGGGCATATGTAACAAGCACCAAAGCAAAGATGAAAAGCATAGGCAGGGCTTAAACACACTTCCTGCAACAAGCACCAGGTGATGCCAGTTTGCCATGAGCTTCTGACTGCTGAGAGACACCCGCTGGTGGACACTGGAATTGCAGCTTATAGGGCTGGGAGCCACAGTGCCACCAGCAGGTGAAAGCTTTCCTGACATGGCCTCTCCATCCAGTAATGCTGCATTATCTGTGTTTATCCTTTACATATTAATGTAATCCCTTCCCCTTCCTGTGGGGATGACAAAATGATGGGCACATGCACACCAATACCACTGTGCCATCTTAGGTATCTGTAGTGAAACATAAAAGAAAAAAACTTGGAAGGGTTGAATAGAGGAGAGTAATACAATCCTATGGGACATCATCACCAACCAAAGAGGCAACATATCCAGGCTACACTAAGCATAGAACCAGGTACCCCATGTGCAAACAATCCACAATATTCAAAATATTAACAAAACAAAATAATATATTTACAAAATGCCAGCATGTATATTTGAAAATTGTGTTTACAATGTCTATAAATTGTTAAATAATGAAAGCACTGATATATCCATAGGGCATCTAAACTAAACATACAGCATCCCATATTAAATCTAGACTTGGAACAAATAGTTTAGGCAGAATATTGTGTACAATGTTTCATATTTCACAGAGATCAAATCCTACAGAAATGGCTTAAAGCGATATTAAGGTCTTTTTTGTTTGTTTAAAAATAACAAACATGTTATACTTACCTGCTCTATGCTGGGGCCCTTCTGTGGGTGGTGCATGTGTAGCTATCCTTTTAGGATAAACAACTGGCATTGTGTATATAGTGGTTCTAAAGGCAGAAGTTTTTTTTTATCTTAATGCATTCTATGCATTAAGATAAAAAACCTTCAGTGTGCAGCTGCCCCACTCAGCCTCCCTAATACTTACCTGAGCCCCATCTTGATCCAGCAATGTTGCACGAGAGCCTCAGCTGTCCAGGACTCTGATTGACTGAGACACCGCTATTGGCTCTTGCTGCTGTCAATCAAAGTCAGTGAGCCAATAAGGAAAGATAGGGGGTGGGGCAGAGCCACGGCTCTGTGTCTGAATGGACTTACAGAGCAGTGGCTCACCTCGGGTGCCCCATAGAAAGTTAGTTGCTGTGGGGGCACTAGGTAGGCGGGAGTGGTCAGGAGTGCCAGCAAAGGACCTGAGAAGAGGAGGATCTGGGCTACTCTGGTCAAAACCGCTGCACAGAGCAGTTTTGCTTGTTCCTTTACTTTTTTCAGTATTGTTAGTGAGCTGCTGGTTGAAAATACTTTTTTTGCCATTTTCTTTTATCATATTTTGTGCTATGGTTTTATTTCTAAGACCCAATTAAAGCTGCTGGGCCTTGTGTGCTGTCACAGTCACCGTAATGGAGGTTATTCCAGACATCATAAAATGAGATGTCTTAAAAAAATAGTTCATTCTCACTAAACCATACAGCATACCTAGTGCACTGGGGACTTAAAAATCCAAGCAATCTTCACGACAGCTTTATTCAGGAGAACTAATTGTAAAGGACTTGATAAACAGGATCATCAATGGTGGAGCAAAAGACTAAGACCCCTGGAAGACAACAAGCTAAAGTAGGACAGCAAAAGCATTTGAAATTCGTTGGTTGACAGTACCTACAATATAGGTAACTCTTGTTCCTATGTGCTACTGGCTACTGATGTTGTTTTATATTTACATGTTGTACTTACACTCACTTTAATTTTAGAGACATTGGGGTTAATTTACTGAAGGCAAAAAGGTTGTTCACTCTGCAGGGCAATTTTTCCTTAGCTTAGTGAATATGGTAAAGCTATGATCACTTCAATCATCAAATCATGTGCAGGCAAAAATAGTTTTTTCTTTAGTTTGCTTGCACATGGTTGATTGTTTTTGGCAAAGTGAAATTTCACTACGCACACTAAGCTACGGTAAAACTCCCTTGCAAAATTAAAATACCTTGCAAAGCAAACAGCCTAGTAATTTAACCCCATTGCTTCTTTCTTTGGCAAGCACAGGAATTTACTTTATATAATTTGGCTGACACTTTCTTCCAACCTACATGGATCATATTTTCATTCCAGCAGCTGCATTTATATATAGTTGTTTTTTCGACCTCTGAGCTCCACACAGTCACTTAATTGATTTACTAAAGAAGCAAAGAATCTTTACTGAAAAAAAATTATGTGAATATTTACTTCAATTATCCTATCATTTGAAAAGAAAATTCCTGTTTCCCACTTTGAATACCCAGCCGTGTTCAGATGGGTTCACGTGTTTTAGTAATTGAAGTGAATATTCACATAATTGTTTCAGTGAACTAAACTCTAAAATTCTGTCTCTGAGATACAATAGGAAATTATCTTTAATGTAAGGGTAATTCTTGTCATAGACAGTTGTCAGTAGAACCGTTGTTCCTATTGGATTATTTACCTTCACCTCTTTTTCTGGTAACTGTTCTAAAATTTTAGAGCTTTTATGTTCACTGTCTGTCCCAGTGACAAAGGTCAACAGGACAAATAGAGAGGAACACATTCATCAAAAAACTATGACAGAGAATCTCACCCAGAAGTCCCCAAACTATTTCTCACTTGTTGCCATAGACCAGTTCTGCAATGAGAATGCCTTACATGCAATCTTTCTTCATAAATTTAGGCCAAACTGTATTCAGCTACATTTCTTTGGTGGAAATAACCCAAATCAGTGTATATTATTTAGTCTGTAGGAAAGTTATAGAGTTGTGTTTATTACTTTTTGCCACTTTTCTGGTGAATGGATAGGGGTACTATGTACCCGATATTCATTCACTTGGGGGGGGGGGCTGGATCTGGGGGCCCAATTGTTAAAGAGGGCTTTCAGATTTTGATAAACTTCCTGCCTGAAGACCCCCACAACTACAGCCCAGGGTTGTCGGGAAGAAGCCCTTGTCCCCATCAACATGGGGATAAGGTGCTTTGGGTTGGGGGGGCGAGTGCCCCCCCATGTTGAGGGCATGTGGCCTGGTACGACTCAGAAGGGGGGTGCTCGCTCGTCTTTCTTTCTGTATTCTTTCTATTTTTTCTTTATTTTTCAATAGCCGGGTGTCGGCAATTGTAAGTCATTTTAAATGGAATTTGACTCATTTTTTTTTTTCTTTAGAAATGTCAGTTTTGCTGCAGCATGTTTTATGCATGCTACAGATGTGCCATTTTACAGCACATTAAGGGAACCCCCAGGGCACTACATTTAAAGGAATCTTTCATTTTTATTGTTGCACCTAAAGCATGATTAAAATCACTGCTCCTGTAAAATTTGTTATTTTTAATGATTGTTTTTTAAAAAAAGTTTTTTACTGATACATGTCCCCAGGGCAGTACCCAGACCTCCATACCCATTTTGTGGCCAATTACTTGCATTGCCTTCAAAATGGGCACTTTTGCCCTTTTTCCTGTTTGGCTCCCATAGACCTCAATGGGGTTCGCCGTTCAGGTTAGAACATTTTCCCTGTCGGGAGTCACTACTCAGCTGCATGCATTAAATATATCCCATATATCGTGCAAATGGTTAATACAAAAGAAAACTACGCTGCGCTAGAGTGTGCTATATTTTGCAAATTTGTGTTATAGCATACCAAAATTTATGCATACTTACAGACGCATGTATAAAACCATAAATGAATGCATGTAATCTATACCCCCACTGGGTAAATAACAAATGTGATAAAAAAAGAAAAAAGTGCTTCTAAATAGTAGTATTAATATTCAAATGCTATTTTGTACAAACCTACTAAAGTGCAAAATGTACATACATGTGAATATACACAATCTGATCAAACAAACATGCTAAAGTGCATATATAAATAGTGTTAAATAAATAAATTCCAGAAAGTGCTTTAGTGCCATACGGTTCATGTGAAAAAACAGTTCTTTTTGAACCAAATCTTATGAGTGATTTGTGAAATCCTGTGAACAGATCATATGAAAGTGCTTATGCGTGATGTCCACTGGTGTTATTTGTTAGCATACTCATAACTTCCTTTGTGCCGCAGATCATGCTTTGGTGTAATCTGGTGACCCTCTAGGTAATATGCTCACCTCAGAGCGCATGACTCAGCTGTTACACTAAGTCAAACCACGCTTTTGAACCACCCCAGGGCTCTGTGCAGATTACCGGATCCCAGGTCCCAATGCAGTATCCAAAGGTATATGAGAGAAGAAAACTCGATGGTGTGATATCGTTTTAAAAATTATTAAATAAATAAATACACTCCCCAAATGGGGTCCTCACAGTCGTAAGGTGCGTTAGTGGACCGCTCTATACAAAACGTACAGACTATGAACCGTTGAAGGGATATGGTATGTGTCTCATCACTGGCAGGTACACTGCCTCTCGTTCCGTCCTGGCCCCTCCCCAACACGTGTCGATGCAGGGATGACATATCTTCCTCAGGGTAATACCCCTGAAGAAGATACGTCATCCCAGTATCAACACGCGTTGGGGAGGGGCCAGGACAGAACAAGAGGCAGTATACCTGCCAGTGATGAGACACATACCATATCCCTTCACGGGTTCATTGTCCGTACGCTTTGTATAGAGCCCTGCACTAACGCACATTACGATTGTGAGTACCCCATTTGGGGAGTGTAATTATTTATTTAATAATTTTTAAAACGATATCACACCATCGAGTTTTCTTCTCTCATATACCTTTGGATACTGCCTTGGGACCTGGGATCCGGTAATCTGCACAGAGCCCTGGGGTGGTTCAAAAGCGTGGTTTGACTTAGTGTAACAGCTGAGTCACGCGCTCTGAGGTGAGCATATTACCTAGGGGGTCACCAGATTACACTGATCTGCGGCACAAAGGAAGTTATGAGTATGCTAACAAGTAACACCAGTGTTATCACATTTGTTATTTACCCAGTGGGGGTATAGAGTACATGCATTTATTTATGGTTTTATACATGAGTCTGTAGGCTTACCAGACAAGTTGAACCCAACCAGGCATATGCCTGATGAGTCAACAGAGCTTATGGTGTAACACACCCAGGGAAGAAAATCAGCATACATGGTTTCCGATGTAGACCAGGCAGGAGTCAGCCACAATGTATAACATCAATGGGTATCCACCAAGGGAACAGTAACCAAAGATCAAGAACGGATCCTCCCAGTATTATTTATGGTAAAAGGAAAAAAATTGGGCCACATAGTGTGATTCCATTTAAATAAAATGCATTTTATTGAAATAAGTAAAATGGTCACTCACATTTGGGAAGGCATTAAAAGGCAAGTAAGTAAAATCAAATATTGCAGTGGCATCAGCAGAGCCCGTCCCGACCAGTTTCATTCCAATAAGACATCATCTGTGGGGGTTAAGACAGTTAAGGCAGTTATGGACTGTTCCATAGAAGCCGCGTCTGAAGTGATATGCACCCTTTAGGCGCAAAGCAGTATTTGTTGGAAGGCAACAAGGTCTAATGTCATATTTCTGGAGTTTCTCTTTCAATGTTACTGTGTTTATTGGTAACAGTGTTTTGGTATTATCCAGAGTTTGAATTGGATCTGTCATAGATCTGTTACATATCCGTTTCCTATTCCCAGAGATCAGCCATGCTGATACTTGCAGTTTCATGGCTTTAAATGGTAAAGGTCTGATGTTCTTCCTGGTTGATACCAGGTCTGGAATGTAATGAGTTGCACATAAAAGCTTTCTAGCATATCTGAAAGAAGAGATCAGGCCTCCATCAAGGCTGAACATGCTTGGCTCTGGACTGTCTGTTGTTATAACGCTATGCAAGCAAGCTTGAAAGGGACCATAGCTGACAAGATGATTGATGAATGTCCTGCTACAGAAGATCAAAAGATCAAAGGCATTGAAGATTCACCAGGATACATAGACATGGACAATGCTGCCCCTAGAGGCTAATACAGCAGGACAGACAGAAATATAATACATTGTGGAGTACTGCCCCATAAATACGGTGATTTGTCAAAAGTCTAGATGGGATGGCAATGGGGTTGGGTCTGGATGGTGCATGACTGAAGTATAAAGGGCTGAACGAGTCAGAGAGCTCCCTCTCTTTTGCCATCCTGAGCATAGCTGACAAAACAATTTCATGAGGAAAGCATGGTGATAAGTATCTTTGATGTTCTTTTGTCATGTACTCTGTATAATTCTCTATGGTATCCCCATGCTAGCATATTCCTATTTTCTTGGGAAATAAATAAGACATTGTTTTACTAAGCAGTGTATTAGTTTTCATAGCTAGCCTTATATCATTGTGCTTATCAGAGTTTTAATAGACTAGCTAACTATGGGAATAGACAAGTTAATACATATATGCAATAAATAGAGGGAATCCATAACCACCCTTGAATAATATTTATTGTACCAATTAATTCACTGACCATCTGAAAATCAGACGTGGAGCCGTTGTCCGCCAAAAATGTACTAGCCTGTCATCCAACATTTGTTGTCCAAAAATAGGAAAAAATCAATTGTCTAAAGGAGCGTACCAATGGTAAGAATTTAGGACAATAGCCTGTCAAACGACAATCCCCTTCTGATTTTCGTACCATGTGTATGAGGCTTTAGAATTTAAAAAATCAAGGCCCCTGGCCAAATGGAAAGTTTTTTTTGCACCAGTAGATGTTCCCCACGCTAATTTTTGTCACCACCTTGGCTATTAGTCAATACTCAATCGAGTTTTGAGCAAGGGGGTTAAAATTCAATTTAGAAAAGCAAAGTTTAAAGATGTCAGAAAATCACTTGGAGCCTAGATTCACACTGACTGCAGGAATGAAATCGTGCGAGTTCAGCTGAATTCACACGATTTCATTCCCGCAGTCAGTGTAAGCTGCATGTCAGTCCCGACAGTCAGAGACATCGGTGTGGGTTTCTGCACTTTAAAATGCACTTTACTGCATTTTTTCATTCTGCACAGATATCAATGAAAATCGCACCCCCAAAACCCCAAAAGTAGTACAGAAACTACTTTTGGGAATCGGTGCGGCGTTGCACCAATTTGGACAATACCATTGCCAGCAATTGCCACCAATTTGGCATGCAATTTGATATGTCAAATCGCAACCCAAATCACATCAATGTGAACCAGGGCGAAGACTGGGAAGGTGTACTTGTAAGGGGTTCTTACAAAGTTTGGCCCTGTTTCTCCCACTGCAACAGAGATTATGTTCCTTGATTTGAAGGTATTTTTGTGCCTAGACAGATAAAAGGGTGTTTTTCTACAAGATTAAAGTTGTTCTTTTTTGTATGGCTCCATCAGAGGTTTCAATCAATGACAGCTAAGGGAGTGGAGGTTGTTTTACTTAGCAAAATAAATGTTCACTTTACAATGTGTTTTCTTAGCTTAGTAAATATGTTAGAAGATGTGTTTACTTTGAAAAAACAATCATGTATAAGGAAAATAATAAAAAATAAAAAAGAATAAAAAAAAAGTTTTTTGTTTTTTTTATGTTCATGATTGGATGATTGAACACGGCTTGCATTTGCCAAGCTTTCTCTCTAAAAAACCCAGTGTGAAACCTCTTCAAGTTATATTAAATATCCAGATATTAGTGCAATAAATATAGGACACTGTAAGCTGCCAAGCAATAACATTTTCCAATTTATCCTTTTTGTATCTCATCTGAAGTATATACAGTATTATTTCACCAGTATGTTCACTCTTTTCTTATTGAACAATATAACAAAGTCTTTGAAAGTTCAACACATTGGAGTGCTTCCTACTTATTGATTTAAGTGGTATCATGCTGTATACAAAGCAAGAGACAACACAAGCTACAGTACAGACCAACACACGCTATTTTCTTGGTTAACAACTTAATACATCCTATCATCTCAGTAGAATTAACTTAAACCACAACTAGCCTTTTTCAGATGAAACACTCCTAAATAGGGGGGCAGGAGGCGGAGCCTAGCGGAGCAGACATGCATTGTTAGAGCTCCACACCGCTGAGGAGAGAAGAGAAGGACAAAGTGGAGCCTGCAGGCTCAAAAGGTATCCATTTGAACCTTTTTGCCCCAGGGAACAAACTGTGAAAGTTTGGGCAGGAAATATGGTACTGGGAGGAAACCGTGGCAGAAATAAAAATCACCTCACAAAGAGCTCACAGGCACTCACTGCAGCTGAAGCAGCTCCAGTCACCTCACAATATACAGCATCAGGGCGCTCTCACAGACAGAAAATGTCACAGCAAGACTCTCCATTTGAGTCAGATACAGAACAAATCCTCTCACAAACTTCTCCACATGTCTCCTCAGCATCCCCAGTAATATTATTACAATTTGAAAAGATGCTTCATAAGGCTTTAAAACAAACCTCAGACCAAATAACAAAAAGCCTAACCAAAGAAATAAGAGAGCTGGGAAACCGCACCGCAGCCTTAGAAATAAAAATGGATGAAATTGAAATTTCAACCCAAGAAAATATAACATAATTGGAACAATTAAAAAAAGAGAATTTAATACTTCAAACTAAGCTCGAAGATTACGAAAATAGAGCCAGACGTTCAAACTTGCGCATAAGGGGAATACCTGAAACTGTGACAGACCTGCAATCTACTATTACTGCTCTATTACAAGAACTAAAGCCAGATATCCCTATTGAACGTTTAGAACTGGACAGAGTACACAGAGCCCTCACAGCCAAAAAGAAAGATGGACCCCCACGTGATATAATCACAAAATTTCATTATTACAGAACGAAAGAACAAATACTAATTGCTGCAAGAGAAAAAAAGGAACTTAATTTTCAAGGACACAATTATCAAATTTTTGCTGACCTATCCCAACTTACTATTACTAAAAGACGATCCATGAAACCCCAACTAATGGAACTGCAACGCCACAACATTATGTATCAATGGGGCTTCCCCTTTTCAGTCAGATTTAACTACCAAGGTACAATTTACAGAAGCAGATCAGCAGATGAACTACAACAAACCCTTTTAAAATTAAATCTGACAGAACCCACAAGCAGCAACACTCCCACACGCAGAAGAATGACATCATCTTCACCTTCAGGCAGCACCCAGAAAATTCCAGAACAAAATGGGAATCATCATTCTCACAAAAGAGGCCGTTATGCCACATCATCCATGGACCAAGAAGATTCAATGGACTGACATCCTAATTCCTGATATCTCTTCATTTATTATACTAAGAGATGGTTCTCTATAAAAAACCTATATTTATAACTGAATGTAACTGCATTCTGATAGTCACACACTGTGTGGGATCATGTTACATTCCAGTTATATTTCTTATTACTTCTGATTCATATAGCCTTAGAATATATAAGTGAAATAAGGAAATTCTTGTTCAGTTATATATTATCAGGTAATAACAATAGATTTATTACTTTTTAGGACAAATATGTTCAATAATCCAGAAGTAATGGAAGCTTTTTTTTTTTTTTTTTTTTTTTCTTTCTTTTCTTAAAACATTTATATTATTACCTAACTAGTTCCTAGAATTATGTTTTTGTTTATTCTAATCTGAAGCAATACAACCTCAATTTTATGAATTAACATATCTAAACAGTTACATATGAATAAAATATGTAATTGTTTACTCTAAAAGGGTTAAAATCCCAAAATAATTCAAACTATCTTCATCAATACCAAAGTTATTAACAGTACATTTCTAACTAAATTATTTAGCCTAGGGCAAGACTAACCATATACAACCACCCTGGAATAAATAATTTCAACAAAAACTATATTCTGCACTCCAACTAATGAAACATCATTTTGATGTCTTTTGACATAGCACTTCTCTCCTGTAAGCGGAAGATCCGTGTACCCCCATTAGCCCTCCTCATTCTCCCAACCATATTATGTGGGAGTATGACAAAGGCACTTATTCCCCTGAGAGAGATATTTATTCTCTTTCACGGGTAAATTGTGATTACTTGCAAAAAATAATTTATACAATGTATCATCTAATCTCATATGTTTTTTGTTTACTCTTTACTCCAGAATTCACTGGTTTCTTTTCTATCTATTCATCTCTTCAGTCCACACAGGTTGATCTGCGCAGTCAACTCTGCATAACAAAAAGTAAGTCAAAACTATTTGATCTATTGCCATGGCACCACTGAATATACTTTCCCTGAATGTTCAGGGAATAAATGTCCCTCAAAAAAGTACCAAAGCCTTCCGTACTTTCCATAACAAGAAGGCTCACATAGTATGCCTCCAAGAAACACACTTCACCAAAGATTCTACTCCAAAATATATTTCTCCTTTTTATCAACAAATTTACACGGCTTCTGCCTGTACCAAGCAAAGGGGAACGCTAATTGCATTTCACCGATCCACACCATTCACCTTATCATCAGAAATTAAAGACCCAGAAGGTAGATACCTGATACTCATGGGTTATATAATGGATACAGCAATCACGGTGATTTCCTACTACGCTCCTAACAAACAACCTACACCATTCCTCTCACATATATTACAAGTGATTAATACACACAAAATAGGAACAGTGATAATGTGTGGGGATTCGAACCAGGTCCTCCTCCCATTTCTAGATAAATCACCTTTTACACCATCCAAAATAACCTCTAGATTACCTTTTTCTCACCTTCTTTCCAAATACAATCTGGTAGATTCATGGAGAGAAAGTAACCCAATGAAAAAGAAATTCACTTATTTCTCGCACCCTCATCAAACCTTCACCAGAATAGATCATATTTTTCTAACAATAGGAATGATACCAGAAATTATTGCATCAGATATAATTCCGATTCCGTGGTCTGATCATAATGCAGTATACACTACTATAGCCTCAGCCATACCAAAAGCGCATGACCCAACGTGGTACTTACCGGACATAATGCTCAAACACCCACTACATCAGATGGCCATTGAACAAACTTTAAAGGAATACATATCAATTAATAATACAACAGACATCTCCCCAATAACACTGTGGGAAGCTCATAAGCCTGTCTTGCGTGGTACAATACAAAGACAAATGGCACTATTTAAACGGGAACACAAAAATCTAGCAAAAAAACTAGAACTCAATTTTAATGCAGCCTACATATCATTTCAAGATAATCCATCTCAGAGTACAAAATCTCATCTGGAAAAATCTAGATTGGAATACGATCTATTTCTCACTGAGTCAGTTGATAAATCCCTCAAACGCTCCAAACACAATTTCTACATGAATACAAACAAACCAGGTACATATTTGGCTCGGGCATTAAATTCAACTAACAAATCTTTCAAACCAATACGTTTGAAATTATCAAAAAATGTTTACACTTGTAATCCAGTTAAAATAGTCCATAAATTTCACTCACATCTCGCAACTTTATACAAGACAAACAATGAATTTAATCCTACAGAGGCTGAATCCTTCTTCTCAAAAATAACCTTACCTGAGTTATCTCAGAATCAAAAAAGCAGTTTGGATGAGCCTATAACTATAGATGAAGTTGCTAACGCCATAAAAGACCTAAAACTTAACAAAAGACCAGGCCCAGACGGCTACTCGGCTTTATACTATAAAACATTCTCAGAAATACTCTCTCCCATTCTCACTGAAACTTTTAACAAACTTCTAGATGGACATTCTTTTCGGCAAGAAACACTAATGGCAATTGTTTGTATGATCCCAAAACCCCTTTCTGATGATACTTCCTGTGTGAATTATCGGCCTATCTCTCTGTTAAACCTCGATATTAAATTATTAGCAAAAATAATAGCAAAACGCCTCAATAGCATTATAGGAAAATTAATACATAGAGATCAAGTAGGCTTCATGCCAAATAGACAGGCAGGCGATAATATACGCAGGGCAGTGTTATTGGCACATATTGCTAAAAAACGGAAAATCCCTTTATGTTTTCTATCTCTCGATATTAAGAGGGCATTTGACACAGTATCCTGGCAATATATGCAATATTCATTACAAAAATGGGGTTTTGGACCCCACTTTTTAACATGGATCAAAGCATTATATAATAAACCCAAAGCCTATATAAAATATGCTGGATACAAATCTGAAGCCTTTAATATCGAAAGAGGTACCCGACAGGGTTGCCCATTATCTCCCTTATTATTTGCCCTTATACTCGAACCCATGGCCCAATATATCAGAACAAACCAAACTATAACTGGCATTGAAGTAGGAGGTATTACACACAAATTATGTATATTTGCAGACGATATATTACTTTTTCTATCATCACCACAGGTCTCTGGTCCTAACTTATTACCAGCTCTTGATGGATTTGCAGCCCTATCCGGCCTTATGATTAATCCTAAGAAATGCCTAGTGCTTAATATTTCACTCACAAACATGGAATTGATCCCGGCTAGGGCTGCACTCCCATTCACATGGGCAGAAAAATCAATCCCATATCTTGGAATTCATTTAACAGCCTCTCATTCTGACTTATTCTCAACCAATTATCCTCCTGTATTAAGACAGATCACAAATCTAATAAAACAATGGTCGCAACTTCCTTTATCCTGGATGGGGAAGATTAATGCAATCAAAATGACTATTCTACCCAAATTGCTTTATCTATTCAGCGTCCTCCCTATTCCAATTCCTTCCTATTTTTTGAGAATAGTACAAAAAAGAGCAACTTCGTTTATATGGGGCTCTTCTAAACCACGTATACCTATACACACACTACATCTTCCCAAAAATAAAGGAGGCCTGGGATACCCTAATTTTACTAACTACTACAGAGCGGCACATTTGGCCAGTCTGTCCAAATACCATGCAAAACAGGAAATCCCATTATGGGTATTTATAGAGGCTTCAGAAAATGACCCTCTATTAATATCAAATTTATTATGGCTTGATCCTAAAGACCGCTTTAAAATTCATAATCCCATAACTAAACACTTCTTATCTCTCTGGGATAAACTAAAAACCAAATATCAGTTACAATCTCCACACAATCCTCTCCTTTCTTTTATCAGAAATCCGGCCTTTTATCCGGCATGGATCTACCCAAATTCTTTTAAAGCTTGGACAACATCAGGCATTCAGACACTAAATGACTTCATAGCATCTAAATCATTCCTTTCATTCCCATCGCTTAGAGAAAAATATGATCTACCAAACTCTGAGATATTTAGATATCTCCAAATCAAAAATTTCTATACACCATTCCTAAAGGGGGATACACCATTATCCCAATTATCCATTTTTGAATCAATCTGTACAAAAGATCCATTTGCTAAAGGTACAATTTCATCACTTTATAATCAATTATATGGAGTACCAAATCTTAATAGACCCTCTTACGTTCAGAGGTGGGAGGAGGACCTGGGACGAACTTTAGAAGACACGGACTGGTCTAACATATGGCTCACATCTAAGTCATCTTCACCCAACATCTTAGCACTGGAGACAAATTATAAAGTCCTAACTCGCTGGTACCTTGTACCCGCTAGAGTGGCAAAATATTCACCTAATACCTCAGCTCTTTGTTTTCGAGGATGCCCAGAAATAGGCACATATTTACACATATGGTGGACGTGCCCAGTAATCCAAACCTTCTGGAAGGAAGTCTTCGTGATTGCATCTAAAATATTTAAAAAAATAATACAACCAGATCCATATTTAACTTTACTTAATCTAAAACCGGAATGGTTAACACTCTCTCAATTCAAACTTATGATCCAACTAATAACGGCTGCAAAACAAACAGTGGCCAAGGCATGGAAATCTCCTACATTGGTACTAGCAGAAACAATTCACAGAATGAATAATACAATGTCCCATGCTAAGATGGTAGCCATCGATCAAAATCAAATTCCAAAATTTGAAAAACTTTGGCATCCTTGGATAAAACAACAGTTCCTGTCAAACTTCAATGACTCTGTCCTGTTGCCATGGTAACAGATTAAATGACTTACAGAGACACCCATTCTAAGGCTTCAAAGAGAACTAAAAAGAATAATAAACTGACGAGCGGGACAACCTTGTGGACCATACCTCTACCTTTCAACCCTTTTTCTTCTTTCTCTTTCCTTTTCTCCACCTTACGATTAAAGCTCATTATCAGAATTTATTTGACCTATATACACTCTACTTGTAAACAATATGTATAGTAGGTATAAATCATTTAAATACCTACAAAAGTAACTAAGGAAATGATATATATCTTTAATTTAGGTTTACGTGAACCCAATGTTTAATATTTGAAATTTCATGATATTTACCTATATAAACCCTACTGTAAAACAATGAGCTTACTTTATAGATCCTTGTAAACTTACTTTATGTATCTTTATAACATTGTATACTCAATAAACTTCTTTTGACAAGGAAACACTCCTAAATAAACAGAGCAATGGGCTTAGTTAACCACTTGCCTACTGGGCACTTACACCCCCCTCCTGCCCAGACCAATTTTCAGCTTTCAGCGCTCTCACACTTTGAATGACAATTACTCATTCATGTAATACTGTACCCAAATTAATTTTTTGTCCTTTTTTTCCATACAAATAGAGCTTTTTTTTGGTGGTATTTGATCACCTCTGGGTTTTTTGTGCTATAAATGATAAAAGACCGAAAATTTAGAAAAAAACAAATTTTTCTTAGTTTCTGTGATAAAATTTTGCAAATTATCACATTTTCTTCATACATTTTGGCCACAATTTATACTGCTACATATCTTTGGTAAAAATAACCCAAATTAGTGGATATTATTTGGTCTTTGTGAAAGTTAGAGAGTCTACAAGCTATGGTGCAAATCATAAAAGATTGATCACACCTGAAGTACTGGTGGCCTATCTCATTTCTTGCGACCCGAACAAGCCAGGAAAGTACAAATACCCCCCAAATGACCCCTTTTTTCAAAGTAGACATTCCAAGGTATTTAGTAAGATGCATGGTGAGGTTTTTTTATGTTGTCATTTTTTCCCACAATTCTTTGCAAAATGAAGATTTTTTTTTTCCCCACAAAATTGTCATTGTAATAGGTTATTTCTCTCACATGGCATGTGTATACCACAAATAACACCCCAAAATACATTCTGCTACTCCTCCTAGTATTACGATACTACATGTGTGGGAATTTTTCACAGCCTGGCCACATAGAGAGGCCCAACATGAAGGGAGCGCCATCAGGTGTTCTAGGAGCATAAATTACACATCTAACTTGTTGACTACCTATTACATTTTTGAAGGCCCTGGAGCACCAGGACAATGACACGTGACACTGACGTGGTACTAATGACAGATGGCACTGATACGTGGCACTGATGACACTGATGTGGCACTGATGACAGATGGCAGTGATACATGGCACTGATGACACTGATGTGGCACTGATGACAGATGGCACTAATACGTGGCACTGATGACAGATGGCAATAATACGTGGCACTGATGACAGATGCACTAATACATGGCACTGACAGATGGCACTAATACGTGGCATTGATGACACATGACACTGAAGACAGATGGCACTAATATGTGGCACTGATGACACGTGGCACTGATGACAGATGGCACTGATGACAGATGGCACTAATACGTAGCACTGATGACACGTGGCACTGATGACAGATGGCACTAATCCGTGGTACTGATGACAGATGGCACTGATACATGGCACAGATGACACATGACACTGATGACAGATGCCACTGATACATGGTACTGATGACATGTGACACTGATAACAGATGGCACATGACACTGACAGGTGGCACTGATGACAGATGGCACTAATATGTAGCACTGATGACAGATGGCACTGATGACAGATGGCACTTATACGTGGCACTGGGGACAGATGGCAGTGGGGACAGATGACAGTGGGGACAGATGGCACTGACGTCACTTTTTTTTGTTTGTTTTTTTGACTCACGCTGCAGCGGTTAGCTCTCCCTCCTCACATGCTGTCTCTGTGTGAGGAGGGAGAGCCGGCGATGAGAGATGATCTCATATGTTTACATATGAGATCATCTCTCATTGGTACCGCTGATCGCACTGCAAACGGCCGCGGTTATTGGCCGTTTACAGCGATCTGTGACTGGCTGTGTCCAAGGGACATGGCCAGGAGCAGAACTTCCTCGATGCGCACCTGTGGGAGTGCGCATCGTGGAAGTAAACAGGAGGACGTCCAGGGATGGCCCTAGGCAATTGGCGTCCACGCTGTAGCCGTCTTTTGGCTATAGCGCGGGCGCAAAGTGGTTAAAGAGATTGTAAACAACCCATTCAGTTTAAAATAGAAATGAAAGGCAAAACATTTTGTATAGATATAAAAAAAAACATTATACAGTGCCTTGAAAAAGTATTCACACCTCTTGAAATTTTTCACATTTTGTCATGTTACAACAAAAAATGTAAATGTATTTTATTGGGATTTTATGTGATAGAACAACACAAAGTGGCACATGATTTTGAAGAGGAAGGAAAATGATAAAGGGTTTTCAACATTTTTCACAAATAAATCTGTGAAAAGTGTGGCGTGCATTTGTTTTCAGCCCCCCTGAGTCAATACTTTGTAGAACCATCCTTCACTGAAATTACAGCTGCAAGTCTTTTTGGGGATGACTCTACCAGCTTTGTACATCTAGAGAGTGAAATGTTTGCCCATTCTTCTTTGCACAATAGCTCAAGCTCTGTCAAATTGTATGGAGTGCGTTTGTGAACAGCAATTTTCAAGTCTTGCCACAGATTCTCAATTGGATTTAGGTCTGGACCCTGACTGGGCCATTCTAACGTATGACAATGTTTTGATCTAAACCATTGCATTGAAGCTCTGGCTGTATGTTAAGGGTCGTTGTCCTGCTGGAAGATGAACCTCCCCCTTAGTCTCAAGTCGTTTGCAGACTCTAACAGGTTTTCTTATAAGAATGCCCTGTATTTGGCTCCATCCATCTTCCCATTAACTCTGACCAGCTTCCCTGTCCCTGCTGAAGAAAAGCATCCCCACAACATGATGCTGCCACCACCATGTTTCATGGTGGGGATGGTGTGTTCAGGGTGATGTGCAGTATTAGTTTGTCGCCACACATAGCATTTTGCTTTTAGGCCAAAAAGTTAAATTTTGGTCTCATCTGACCAGAGCACCTTCTTGCACATGTTTGCTGTGCTCCCCCATATGGCTTCTCACAAACTGCAAATGGGACTTCTTATGGCTTTCTTTCAACAATGACTTTCTTCTTGCCACTCTTGTGGAGTGCACGACTAATAGTTGTCCTGTGGACTGATTCTCCCACCTGAGCTGTGGATCTCTGCAGCTTCTCCAGAGTTACCTTGGGCCTCTTGGCTGCTTTCCTGATTAATGCTCTCCTTGCCCAGCCTTTCAGCTTAGTTGGATGGCCATGTCTTGGTAGGTTTGCAGTTGTACCATACTCTTTCCATTTTTGAGATATTCAAAGCTTGGGATATTTTTTCTAACCTAATCCTGCTTTAAACTTCTCCACAACTTTATCCCTGACCTGTCTGGTGTGTTCCTTGGCCTTCATGATGCTGTTTGTTCACTAAGGTTCTCTAACAAACCTCTGAGGGATTCATGGAACAGCTGTATTTATAATGAGATTAAATTACACACAGGTGGACCAATTGTAACTTCCCCAAATAAATACAATAAATGATATAACTTAAAAAAACAATAATGAAAAAAGAAATTAAAGCACCTTACATGTCACAATTCAAAGTGCAAGCATAGGGCAAGCAAATGTCAGTAAACATAAAACACGCTACACGTTTGAGGTATCACTGGGATCATCAGATTAAGGGCAACATTTTTAGGGCCATAGTTTCCTGCTAACTTTAAGCTGATAACTTTTAAAGCATCGCCTATGGAAAGTTTTGGGTTACATAGTTTTCAAGGCTTGACATGTTTGGTATCTATTTACTCGATGCAAATCTATCTGTTATATCTTACCAAAAAGTTTGATATATCGTTTGCCCACTCTAAAATTCATTTGGTTAACTTGTTCTTGAAAATATGTGTTTGATAAAAAGCCGCACAAATATCATGCAATAATAGACGTGTGCACATTGAAATATTTCATTTTGGAATTTCGTTTTCGTCCAAAAAATGAATGTTTTTAGTTACTCCCGAAATTTGTTTTTCTTTATTTCGTTTTTTGTTAAAAACTTGCATTCGTCCGAAAATTGAAATTAATTAAGGTCGAATCTGTCATTGAAGGCTTATGGTGTCTGTCAAATGTTCAAAGATGATTTGACGGAGCAGCTAAACTGTACGACGCCGCAATCGTACATTTCACCGGAAATGTACGATTGCAGCATCGTACAGTTTGTTTAGCTGCTCCGTCGAATCTTCTAACTTTCGACAGACACCATAAGCCAAAGATTCACGTTTGTATGTTTTTCGTTTCTGTGTCAAATCTTCATCGTTCATGGTCATTGGTCTACTCTGCCCCAGCAGTCAGCCAACCAAACTTTCACATTCGTTTCTCAATCGCAAGTGCAATGGCAGCCGCAAAATCCGAAGTGTGTCTGTGTCTGTCTCAGATATGGCAGCAACCCATAATGAAGACATGGAGGAGGAAGTTCCTGGGCCTTCTATGGAGGCAGCAGCAGCAGCAGCAGCAACATCCCCAACACCAGCATCCAAAAATGGGCGTAGGAGGGGGACACAAGCTGCAACCAGCAGGAAGCGTAACCTTACGTGGACTCACGTTGAGTCCCAGGTCCTTGTAAGGGAAACGCTTCCTTGCTGGATGCAGCTGTGTGGCCCCCGCTCCAGGGAAACCACTCAGGAGTGGAAGCGGGAGAAGTGGGAGGAGAGCTCCAGAAGGGTTGAGGAAACCTATCGCCATCGGCGTGACTCGACTGCCTGTAGCAAAAAATTCAGCGACATAAAACGGTAAGTAACGTGTCTGATTATTTTTTTTTTTTACATTTTAACCACTTCAGCCCCGGAGGATTTGGCTGCCAAATGACCGTGCCACTTTGTTCGATTCGGCACTGTGTCGCTTTAACTGACAATTGCGCGGTTGTGTGACGTTGCTCCCAAACAAAATTGACGTCCTTTTTTTCCCACAAATATAGCTTTCTTTTGGTGGTATTTGATCACCTCTGCAGTTTTTATTTACTTTTTGCTATATAAGTATCCCCAACAAATATATAAAAAACAAATTTTCTCCTCAGTTTAGGCCGATATGTATTCTTCTACATATTTTTGGTAACAAAAATTGCAATAAGCGTTTATGGTTTGCGCAAAAGGTATAGTGTCTACAAAATAGGGATAGTTTTATGGCATTTTTATTAATAATTTTTTTTACTATCGCAATCAGCAATTTTATTGTGACTGCGACATTATGGCAGACACATCGGACACTTTTGATGCCATTTTGGGACCATTCACATTTATACAATGATCAAAGCTCAAAAAATGCACTGATTTTACTGTGTAAAAAATGACACTGGCAGGGAAGGGGTTAACCACTAGGGGGCGCTAAAGGTGTTAAGTGTGTCCTAGGGAGTGATTTTAACTGTGGGGTGATGGGCTACCAGTGACACAACACTGATCACTGCTCCCGATGACAGGGCGCAGAAGATCACTGTCCTGTCACTAGGCAGAACAGGGAGATGCTGTGTTTACATAGGCATCTCCCTGTTCTGCAGCTCCGTGACACGATCGCCGACACCTGTCGGATATCGAGTCCGCAGGTCCTGATGTCACGTTACTTTGCGCAGCCGTGCCATTCTGCCGATATATATCGGCGTGAGCAGGTCGGCAAGTGGTTAAAAATGAAATCACATATTATGCCCAAAAACAAGTTACACACACACACACACATAAACATATATTATTGCTATCACATGTGATGTCAGTAAAGTTAAGTGAATTTTAAAAAAAAAAAAGGAATAAATAATTTTCAATTCATCCTCCCTCCTGTGAAAAACCAAATTTGCGCATAGATGTGCCTAGCCTACATATGAAAGCATAGTTTGCAGTTGCACATGTTAAATATATTATCGCCACGATCATTTTAAGAGGAATATTTCGATTGCCGTTATTTGTTCTTAGTTATCACTAAACTGAGCAGTAAGTGCTTTTAAGTTCCACTTGACCTGACCACCTGTAGGTTACGCCCCCTTTCTGACCAGGCCATATTCTGCTATTTAGCGCGTTGCAGCTTTAAACTGCACGCTCCTGCGATGTACTATCCATTGAAATTTATGCTATTCTCCCGCCACATATAGAGCTTTTATTGGTGGCATTAGATCACCGCTGGGTTTTACATTTTTTGTTATTGAAAAATAAAAAGAGTTAAATATATATATGTAAAAAAAAAGTGTTACGGTGGCTGGACTTAACCAGCTTGCGGACCCGCCATATGGGTTAATGCTTTGCAAAAGAAACAAGAAAGGACATTTTACACTATACACAGTTCACACAAGCGCGTAATAATAATTAGAAAGGTGGACTGAAGTGGACAATGGACATTTACTCGGCACAATCCCAATCCTGTCTTTTATTATTTATTGTGCACCAAAAAGCATACATTTTTCTTACAATAAATTTGGTTAATAAATAAATGTGCAAACCTTGTGCTACATGAAAAAATGTGCCTAATCCAAAAATTCCATTTGCATTGTTTCATTCTACGGGTTCATTCTACATGTGTTTGATGTCATTTTCAGATTACAATTGTAGTTTAATTGTGGAACCCGTTTCTCTTCTCTTTTTGTTTTGCAGTTCCAAAGCGCGTAAGTGCAGGCAGTTGGGGGGGCGCAGAGGGAAGCAGGTGCCTCTCCTCCCCCATGAGGCAGAGCTTTTAGCGGTTGTGGGGGAGGATGAGATCAACCAGCTGCTGGCTCATCAAGGTTGGTGTCAGCATTGCATTGTGTGCAATGTGTGCAGGACATTTTTTTTGTCATCAACGTGCAGTAAGTATTGTAGTAGTGACACTAATACAGTGGTTCCTTTTCCATTTGTCCAGCCTTCCATTGTCGATTCCAGTGTCATTGCTTCTCGCTCAAGCAGTGACAGGTAGAGCCTCTGCGACGCTTTGTCAGGTAATGCAAGCGCTTGCGTAACTTACGTAATCTGACAGAACATCGCCGCTCTGAAGTGAGGCGTCTGATCAGTGGCGGTGCACCTAGCACTCGCCGCTGGAACCAGGACAGGTAAGTGCCTCGTATTTGTTTTTTTTAATGATTTTTTCTAAATGGTGAATGCATGTCCCTGCCTTGTAGATAAACGTTAGTGACCTGCCCTGTATTGCCATGCTAATGGATAATTAATTTTATCTATTTACACTACAGTATATTTATTTATAGTAATTTGAAGCTTGAACATTATAACATTCATCATTTCTCCTTTATAAATAGGTGTCATCCAGTCAGAGGGGGAGACTCAGGAGGAGGAGGCTGAGGCAGCAACCCCCACATGTAAGTTGGTATAATCTTGCTGGTATCTGCTGAGTGATCATACATGTTTAAATGTTCTTGTACTAATGTGAGAGATTGTTGTACACTGCAGATTGTAATGTTCTTTTCTATTATTAATCAACAGCTACTGAGGCTGAGCAGGAGGTGGAGGAGACCTGCCCTGTAGAGGCTGCTGGGGATGCGGCAGAACAGCCAGATGCGGCAGATACAGGGAGTAAGTATAGCTTTTTTGTATTTTCCAGGCAAATATAGTATTTTAAATATGAAATGCTGATGGCATACCTTGTCTAGAAATGGTTGTGATTTATTCTGCAAGGCTTCGGTTTAGCTGGAATTATTAATTATATTAGTCCCCCTCTGCAGCTGATTCCAGTCTTCCTGTTAGCTTATTATTTCCTCAATGTCCCTGATCACGCCACCTTCTTGCTGCAGTTCAGATTCCCAGTCTGAGCCAATCACTGTTAATCATCGTGAATAACACAGCAGGCTGGAGGGGGTGTGTCAGAGAAGAATCTCCAGCTATTGGCTGGCAGTCCCTGGACATGTTCAGTCTCTGGCATGCCCCTAATGCATGCCATGCACATACACTTTTCTCATGATGTTATACCTGTTATACCTCCTAGCCTAGACCAGGAGTGAGTAACCTACCTAGCCTAGAACAGAAGTGGGGCTTATTCAACAATCAGTGGCCTTACAAAATTATCAAATTTAAAAAGTAGCCTGCTATATTTTATTAAACAACTTTTTATTAGGTCATCCCAGATGCAATGGCTTGAATGGCTTCTCTTTGGTGAGTGTAATGTTAAAAGCTGGTATAGCCAATATGTTTTTCTGCAAGTGCAACTGATCTTCCATATTTGTGACAGTCAGTCAGTCTGGATGAGGTAGATTAGTTAGTGGTCGGTCAGCACTTAGGCGTCCATTACACCTTAAGATTTTCTCCAGCCGCCCGTGCGACAAAGCGGATAAAATCTTTGGGAGATTCCCCTTTACACTGCTCGATGTGTAGAGGGGAATCCCTTTCTAGTCAGCCCCGGTCAGAGTACAGTAAAGTAGTACTACACCTTCCTGGACAGCTCTGCAAACTTGGTATGACGCAGCGAATTGACACAGGCACCACTATCTCCTACACACAAATTGATTAGGTGCATCTCACTAAATATTGAAAACGGAAAACTGGTATGGAAGTGAAAACATCTCAAGATGTTACATGATTGTCTACAAGGGCTGGGAGATAATTGCCTTTATATAATGTTAGGGTGAAGAAGCCATGTGTATTGTATTATCTATCTATCTAATGTATTTTCTTTTCTTCACAGGTGAAGTCTTCATCCTTCAACTCTACCCGGTGGACGAAGGCCTGGACCTGCCCGCGTCTGGTTGGGCTGACTGTCCTTCCTCCCCAGTGGTTTCTACAGGGCGTGTTCTCCTCCACCCTTCATCAATATCCCCCCACCTGGACACACCCATTGGTGCCTCCTCCCCAGTGCATCCTTCTCCACCCGCTCCAGAACCAGTACATATCGCCCACCCTCCAGAGCCACATGTGAACGATTATCTGCGGTGCATTGTGGAGGTCCAAGAGAGACAATATGCCGTAACCCGGAGGCTGTGTCACTCTTTGGCCCTCCACAATCGCTGGCAGCTCCGTCACTATGTGGCTCTGGAGAGGTACCAACGTAGCCTCAGGAGACAACTGGAGGCTACTCGGTACCTTGGTGACCAGATGGCTGGGATTAATATGTCCCTACAGCGACTGGTCACCAGGTTGGGGGAGAATGTACTTTTATAATTTTTTTTTTTTATTTTAATTTTTTGTTTGTTTTGTTTATGTAAAAAATAAAAAAAATGTGTTCAGAAATAATTGTTTTCTTGAGTTTTGCTTTCCTTGTTAGATTTGTGTGATGTTTATCTAAATGAACTAGTCCATTTATTGTTACTAACTTACTAGAGGCTTTATAATTGTAGTTTTTCTACATTTAACCATCAGGCTGAACTTAGAAAATTGATGAGATTTCTCTCTACACTATTTCAATGTGCAGGGTAATCCCATGTATTGTGTCCAGTCACGCCGTTCAGCTTTCCCCCCACCAGAATACACAGCAGATAGTTACAGCAGGGGTTAACCACCATACAGTCCTCAACAGTTCACAGGATATAGGTTGCAGGCTTGCAATCATGAGGGCAACAGTTAACTGGACAGAGGTTCACAGGCTAACGCAATCACAAGGGGCAACAGTTCAAAGGGCAGTGTCATGGTTATGCAATAGAGTTTGTCTGTCAGCTTACCTGTCTCCATGTGTTCATTTCTAGAGACCAGCTGACCCTCACCTGACTGCTTTTGTAAACTCTCCTTTGGCATGGCTCCACCCCAGCTCCTATCAGGGAACCCTATATTAGCCTGTGCACTGCAAGCCAGCAGTGCTGATCAACCATTGTATGTTAGCTTTTGTGTGTAATGGCTGTGTTTCCTACGTCTGATTCCTGTTACCGACTTTGGCCTGTTCTCTACTATTCCTGACTGCTCGTGACCCTGACCTTTGGCATGTCCCCGACCATCCTTGTTTGCCTGTGACCCTGAACCTTGGCGTGTACTCTGTTGTCCTTGTCTGCTTGTGGTTCCGACCTTGGCTTATCCCTTACTTGCTTGTTGTTCCAGCCTGCTGCCTCTTTCCTCTTCTCCTGTAGTATACCGTGAGCGTGAGCTGTGAGACCCTGGGGGCCGCGACCTGGAGCCAGACTGCAGCACAGTTTATCCTCACCACTAGAGGCTCTGGTGAACACCTGCTGGCTCTTAGACCCCGCGCCCTTGGGAATCTATGCTCTAGCTCCCAGTGGGATCTGTGTTAGTGATCCAGTAGACCTGACTCCTGAACCTCCCAGGGTTCAATCCGCAGCAGTCAGTCCTAGGGTCCACTACCTAGAGGTGCACTTTTGATTCCTACAGAGTGCATCTGTCACCTAGCCTCACGGTGACCTGACAGGTAGTCATCATTTCCAGGGCTTGAGTAACATGGCAGCAGGGTAGATTACTCACTCACACTGGTGACTTCGGACAATTGCAGATGGTCATGAAACAGGCGGAGGATCAGAGAGGGCCCTGGTGTCCCCAGGGTCAGAGATGGCAAATGGGAGGGGTCCTGGGCATCTGGATGCAGCTCAGCAGTGACCAACTAATCTACCTAGCATAGAATCATGTTTCCAACTGTATGCTTCTTTGTGCTATGTTGTGTTGGTAACATATTCTGATCCTTGAGTTGACAGTCTCTCCATCAAGAGGAACTGTCATGCTGTTGAGGTCATCTTTAATCATTGTCTCTTATTTCCAGACATTCAAACAAAAATGGTTAAATTAGCACAAGTTGCTATTTGTATTTACAAAGACAGCAACACGTGAGCAGTAGCGCCACGTCAAGGCTTCAACCCTTGCTACTGTCCATTCACACAACATTCATTCATGCAATCACGCACACTCTAGTCACTCTACACAACATTCATTACAAAAAAGGGTGATGGAAGGAATAAAGGGAAACATTTGGATTGCTTAAAACAATATAATTCTATTTAAATCTTGGGGTCACACCAAAGACAAGTAGACAACTGCTATTGTGTCAAGTGGTAAGAAAATAAAAAGAAATGATTTTCCTCAACATTTGGATGGTTCCTCTGAGTCCCATCTATCTTCACTGTCCATTCACACAACATTCATTCATGCAATCACGCACACTCATGTCACTCTACACAACATTCATGACAAAAAATGGTGATGGATGGTTCCTCTGAGTCCCATCTATCTTCACATGGTAACAATGATTCAGGTCTCTCAAGTTAAGGGTAGGGTAACCCAGCTTGAGGAGGTTAATTTTCAGGAAAGTTATTTGTTCCATCAAATGGGGTGTTAGTTGTGAACGGTGTGGATTAAGGATATTCCCAGTAATAGAGAAAACTCTCTCACTTTGCACAGTGGTTGGAGGACAGGATAGTAGTTGCTGGGCAAGCAGGCAAAGACAAGGCCACAAACTTTTCTTACCATCCCAATAGGTCAAAGGGTCCTCTGTAGGAAGCAAAGGTGCTTCATATAGGTAGGCCCTGACCATTTCAGAGGCACTGCTCTCCTCTCAATTACCTGCTGATTGACCTGCATCCACCAGATTGTCAAGTGCCTCTACCCAACATGCACATGCTCCATTCTGTTGTTTTTGAGTGATGGTGCCAGGCCTTGGAATAGCAGACAGGGCAGGTGGATCTTCCAAACCGGCCTCATCCGGCATACATCTCTGTTGCTGCAAATTACGGACCCTTTCAATCAATTTCCCTTTCCAGTAGGAGAGGCTCTTGTCTCTGAGTGCCAGTTTACATTTGATCCTGGGATCACACAGGGAAGCCAGCATGAGTTCAGGGCTTTTGCGGACACGGTCATTTAGCCGATCTTTTAAGTTATCTTGTAGCTTTCTGATGAAAGACGCTACATCGGCATGAAGTGGGCTGCCACAAACAGGCTCACTGTTTTCTAGGAACGATCCCATCTTATCTATGAGATAGGTAAACAAGGGTATGACCTGTCCTAGGCTGGCATTGCTCTGACTCAAGTTTTCCGTCACATTCCGAAAGGGTTTTAAGACATAAACGAGCTGCCCAATTATACACCAGTCATCACGTCCCAGTGTGGAAACAATCCCAATGCTGTGGCGGGATGATAGATTGTGGATGGCTGTCTTTTGCTCCAAAATGCGTTCCAGCATTTCCAGGGTATAGTTCCACCGGGTGCTGACATCTTGTTTCAGGCGATGTATGGGGAGCCCTGATTGTTCTTGCTCTTCCCTCAACAGTTGACTAGCCCCTATACTGCAGTGGAAATGCCCTGCAATCTTTCTGCAAAGGTCCACGATTTGAGCAATCTTGTTGTTTTTCTCCACTGGGATTGCACCCTTGACCACTAAATGCAGTATGTGTGCAGCACAGCGCACACCGACAAAAAAATCCATCTTGGAGCACTTTAACCATGTTTCAAACTCCGTCTGTCACAATGAACCCAACAGAGACATTGGTGACTGCCCGCTCTCCAAACCAATTGGCCAACATCGATCTAATTGCCCGCAATATGTTGGCAGAGCTGTGTTTATCATCACGGACTTCTGTGTGGAGCAGGAAAGCTTGATAACCCTGCTGGTCTTGCGCTGCAGACCTGCTTCTTGATGGAGTTTGAACTCTTACACTAGTGCCACCACCAACAGGCACAGTGGCCTGCCACCAGTGTGCAGTCAAAGACAGGAAAGCGTGTTGACCGCTTGGAGCTGTCCACAAATCAGTTGTCAAATGAATTGTCTGACCCTCAGCTTTGGCCATTTTTTCCTTCAATAATCCAACCAATGGTATAGTGCTGGAATAATCTTTCTGCTGAAAGTTGTTCTTGCAGGAACAACATATCGTGGAGCAAGGGCATGCATGAGCTGTTTAAATGGCTCCCCTTCAATCATGCAAAAAGAGGCTCCTCCGACAGCAATGAATTGGCCAATGAGGCGGGTGATCTTGTTGTGGCCTGCTGTTTTGACATGCCCTTGGAACTAAAGCCAACAAAACTATCGAGGGTAGGCTGATAATGCCCTTATAAGGATGAGGAGCCTGACTGGGTCTGCAGTGGAACTACTGCACGTAGACGGGTTGTCTTAATTGAACCCTCTCTATTGCCTCCTGTGCTCTAAGTGGTGTGGATGAGGAAGTACCACCAGTACAGTCAGAGTCCGTTATGCTGCTTTCTGCGCTACCATCTTCTTTTTCTGCCTCTGCCCGCAGTAAAGTAGAGTGGTGGTAATTTTTAAGGTGTAGGTTCATACCAGCATTGGATAAATGACCTAACATTTTACACCTATTTACTTGCTTCCCACACAATTTACACTTGGCAAACTTGCCTTACAATGTTTGAAAGTATTTCCAAATGTTGCTGCGGCAGGATGCAGCCCCTTGACCCTGTTGATCTCTATTTAGGGCTGATATAGCTGCAGCAGGTAGCACACCAGTGGTGGAAGCTGTTGTCACTACAGTTACACTTGGTGAACTAGAACTAGTGCTTCATTATCTTCTTGGGCCAATGAAGAAAAATTCTCACACTCTGTCTCTGCTGCTGTCTCCCTCAATTGCTTCTTTGGGGAGCTGGGCAGTGGCACTGGCAGTGTGATTGGCAACTCCACTTTACTAGGTTTCTTGCCTATTCCATAAAAATATGCAGCCATGACACCTGTAGAAGTGGAAGGAGGTGCTGTACTGGCAGTGGAAGTGGCGGAAGATGTTGGTGGTCTGGCAGGAAAAGTAATATTAGAAGAACTGGGGGTGGTGGAACTAGCTTTGCTGGTGGCACTGGCCGTGACACCCACTGCTGTGGACAGCATGTTGGTGGTGGCAGAAGTGTCAGAGGCACTAGTAGCAGAGACCTTGCCACTTTTTTTAGCAAGGCGTCCACCGCGACCGCGACCACGACTATGACCACGGCTACCTCTACCTGCCTTCACTTTTACGTTAGAACGGTACATTGCTGACTTGCAGTTGCTGTATAGTTCCCCCCCACAACACGGGCAGCCTCTTAGGCTATCACAACACTAGCAGCAACACTAATATCACTAGTCTATCTATCAAGTTCACAACACAGATGTAGCTTGCTTCACTACTGTTCTGCTGCTATGCTTAGCTTATGCTCAAATGAAATAGTTCAGGTTTTCCGAAACTGCGCTTTCGTTATCGTTTGTTAAAACGATAACGAAAATACCTGAAATTCGGACGAAAATACATTCAGACGAAAACGAATGCACATGTCTATGCAATAATCCTTTTTATTTTCCAGAGTCTCTGCTTTCAGAAAATATATGCATTTTTGGAGGTTTGAAGTAATTTCTAACAAAAAATACAGATTTCTTGTGTGAGAAAAATTAAAAAATTGTCCCAGTAGATAAGTGGCTAAAGAGTGGATTATAACTCCATCTACAAGAGTAGGATGCTAGGTGTCACAAAAACAAATAGCGGCATAGCACAATTTAGTGTCCAAATCCAATCATTGTCAGAGAAAACCAGTTTTACGCCTAGCACTGAGGAGTAAGAACTTATTTTTTCATCCCATGGAATTGAAGATTTGTTGTTACTATCAAATGCTGACTCGACAACAGACTGAATTTTCATATCTTGGTAGTCTCCCCTGTTAAGCCAATGGATGTATGTTTCTCCTCTATTTTGAATCAAGAATCACTGTACCAAGCTGTTTTTTTAACTCATACAATGGCAGGCCACTAGGTGAGGTTTACCTTACATAGTTATATAGTTACATAGCAGGTGAGGTTGAAAAAAGACACAAGTCCATCAAGTCCAACCTATGTGTGTGATTATATGTCAGTATTACATTGTATATCCCTGTATGTTGAGGTTGTTCAGGTGCTTATCTAATAGTTTTTTTAAACTATACAGTAAAGAACTCTCTACGCAGTTTAAGGTTAAACCTCTTTTCTTCTAATTTTAGTGAGTGGCACCTTGCATTTGCCAAACATATGACAAGCCACAATAGGCTACCTGTCACAGTGTGTCCTCAATATGACCTCAGGGCACCTGATTGCTTGAACCTGGAGGCCTCCAAACAGCTGTTTATGTTCAATTGGTCTGCACAGGTTTGTGTGAGGGTGCAGCATGGTGCAAAAGTAACTCACACACAGTGTAATGGAAAGAACTTGTATTGTAGGGGAAGTGTTGGGGGCTTTTCCCAGCCCAAAGGGCATGTGATTAAACTCAGTCTCAAGGGCATGATAAAGGTAGTCTTTTCACGAACCCGATCTCTTACAGGGACTTGCCAGTAGCCTCTCACCAAGCCAATGATAGAGAAGTACTTGGCCTGCCCTAACGCCATTAGTGATTCCTCCACCCAGTGTAATGGGTAGGCATCCTGGTGGGTTCAAGCATTCAACTTGTTTTAGTCCACACAGAACCACAGGCTTCAATTTTTCTTCCTCATCAGAACCACAGGAACAGCCCAGGGGCTGTGACTCTCCTGGATTACCCCGCTTGGTAGCATGTTGCAGAGCAAGTCTCTGACCTCCTGGCACAGGGCTGGGGGAATGTTGCGGTACCGCTCCTGGATTGGTGGAACTGCCCCGTATGTATTGGGTGCTCAATGGTCTACCAATAAAGCAGGTTTCCTTATCCTTGGAGTGCGGTCAATCATTTTGTCTCCTGCATTAGTTACCCAGATCATGGACTGGACCTGCACCTGATCATTAAGGAAGGTAATCACTTTACCATTACCTGGAGCAGTGTTACTCCCTGTTTGTTGTTTGCTGCTCTCCGCATTTGAGACGCCTGCTCGGTGAACCATACACCACAATCTCCTGTTCCTTGCATCAACTTGAGGAACTTTGTTTTTTATTATAAACATCCAACTTTAATTATGACTGATAATACAGCTCAAGACTCAGCTGGAGGTTTGAACAGTCACACCTTTAGAACTTTGGATAATAATCCTTTTAGAATTAATGCACAGAACACTTTCAAAAAGGGGAAATGAAGATGACTCTAGGTCTGTCAAATTACTTTTCTGTAAAATGGAGAAATATATGGTTAAAGAAGTGAAAGCCTATTGGGAAAAGACAACTTTGCAAGAATATTTATTTGTGGAACGTGTACCAAGAGGTCTTCGCATTAAGAAGTTTCCCACGTTTGAATTGCCCAGTGATGATTTTAAAAAACAGTGGAATGATATTCTTTCAACTTGTTCTACTTATTTGATGAACTTGATTATTACCTTTAAAACCATGGAATTGGAGAAACTACAGGAAGATATCACATCTTTGTAGCAAGAAATTTTGCCTTTACAGAATGTGACTCAGTTTGCTGACTTGAATCAACAACTTAATGAAAAGGTGAACAAGATTGAAATGGACACCATTGCAGGTTAAAGAGGAAAAACTTCTCTGTGACAAATTAGATTATGAACTTGACAACGTCTATGTTAGGAAGAAACAACGTCAATGGGGCCGTTTTGGTAATTTATCTAAAAAACGGGTCAGGTTTTCTGACACAGATCCGGAAATCATGGACAATACTCTGGTGTTGTCACTGTCTGATGGTTCTTCTGATCAATCTGGAGCTTCTGGTCTCACTAATCAAGTAAGTACACCTGTGTCTTCAAAAAATGGGCAGCACAAATTCAAAAGAAAACCATTTCATCAAAATAAATCTACAAGAAGACAAGAAGGGGGGGGGAAATAAGCGATTCTACCTAGTCACGTTATGCCCTCAGAGCCCAGGAGAAGTAAGTACTGTACTTGCAGTAATGTGATTAATGTGTCACACAGAAATTTAACAGATGAGGAACTCTCACTTTTGTCTAAGAGCTTGAACTTTTGTCCACATGCACATTTTGACCCCTTTAACACCATTCTTGACATTAACAAATGTATATGCAACTTAACTATCCGTCAATAATATTTTAATGAAGATGAAGATATACACATGGAAGATATTGAAGTACAATCTACTAACAATAACGTTTTTTCCTTCAGGAAGAACTGTTGTTGACATGGAGAATTTGTTATTTGAACAACCGATCCTGTCGGGACTTGAGACTGATGGGGGTGGCACCCGGAGAGTTCCTTTCTGTGTGCCATCAGATTTTTATCCCATACAGTCTCGCAGCCCTGATTTGGATAGGTTCCAGAGATTGGTAGAGAGGAATCTTTTTGTTTTAGCCACACACACATCATTTCAATCTCATATTAGGGAGGACATGCTTTCATGCACAGAGACATCAGCCTTAAAAGTACTTATGGAGGATGAAACCATTATGATCCGCAATGAGGACAAAGGGGGGTCAGTGGTCATTTTGGAAACCGCTACATATAGGGATGAGGCCCTTAGACAATTGAAAAATACTGATACCTATGCTTCACTTAAAAGCAACCCCACAAATGAATATAAAACAACTTTAATAAATATAATAAATAAAGGGGCAAGCTTAGAAGCGTTCACTCCAAAGGAAGCACAGGTTCTAGTTCAAGAAAATCCTATTGTACCTATTTTTCATCACCTTCGTAAAGTTCATAAGATTATTCATCCCTTTTACGGCAGACCAATCGTTTCTGGTATTGGGTCCCTCAGCGAGTGGTTAGTACTAGAGATGAGACAAACACCCCCCAGTTCGGTTCGCACCAGAACCTGCGAACAGACCTAAAGTTCGCGCAAACTTTAGAACCCCATTAAAGTCTATGGGACTCAAATGTTCAAAATCAAAAGTGCTACTTTTATTGGCTAATATGCATGGTATTGTCCTAAAAAGGGTTTGGGGACCTGGGTCCTGCCCCAGGGGACATGTATCAATGCAAAAAAAAGTTTTAAAAACGTCCGTTTTTTCGGGAGCAGTGATTTTAATGATGCTTAAAGTGAAAAAAAAGTGAAATATCCCATTAAATATCGTACCCGGGTGGTGTCTATAGTATGCCTGTAAAGTGGCATGTGTTTCCCGTGCTTGGAACAGTCCCTGCACAAAATGAAATTTTTAAAGGAATAAAAGTCATTTAAAACTGCTTGCATCTTTAATGTAATGCGGGTCCCAGCAATATGGATGAAAATCAGTTCAATAAACGGCATGGTTACCTTCCCCAGTCTATTACAAGGCCCTTTGGGTCTTGTATGGATATTAAGGGGAACCCCACACCCAAATTAAAAAAAGAAAGGGCGTGGGGGCCCCCAGGCCCTATATACTCTGAACAGCAGTATACAGGCGGTGCAAACAAGACAGGGACTACTGTAGGTTTGTTGTTAAGTAGAATCTGTTTGTAATTTTGAACTGGTATATTTTTAAAGTGTAGCTCCAGCCAAAAAATCTATTTTTAAGCTTTTTGGAAAACATAGGGAAGGATTATCACCCCTGTAACATTTGTTTTGCTGTCTGTGCACCTCTTCAGAAGATTTCACCTCACTTTCTGTCCCAATGACAAATGTTTTTTGAAAATGTGCGGTTTTTAGTGAAACAAGGATTGGTGATAAAGCATCAGTGGAGAGGAGACATGTTTTTCCCATATTAACTCTTACAGGAGAGAATTTCCCTTCCTAGGGGTAGATTTCATCTCACGTCCTGTTGTCTCCTTCTGTTTGCAAGTAGGAGTCGTTTGTAAGTTGGATGTTTGAAAGTAAGGGCTTGCCCTATATACTCTGCAGAAATTGGGGCCTTAGGTGTTGGTGTTGCCACAACACTGTAAGCCCTCACAGTTACTCTTGGTGGGTGCAGGAACAGGCCCTGCTGTGAAATATTAGATCAAGAATTGTAATTACATGCCATTGTTAAACAGGGGCAGAAAAATTGGGCCTTTGGTGGTGATGGTGCTGGTGCCACAACACTGTAAGTCCTCACAGTTACTCTTGGTAGGCGCTGGAACAGGCCCTGCTGTGAAATATTATATCAAGAATTGTAATTACATGCACCTGTTGAACAGGGGCAGAAAAATAGGGCCTTTGGTGGTGGTGTTGCCACAACACTGTAAGCCCTCACAGTTACTCTTGGTGGGTGCAGGAATGGGCCCTGCTGTGAAATATTAGATCAAGAATTGTAATTACATGTCCCTGTTGAACAGGGGCAGAAAAATTGGGTCTTGGGCACCACTGCTGGTGCCACAACACTGCAACCCCTCAAAGATACTCTAGTTGGAGCGCAGGAATGAGCCCTGCTGCAAAATATTGCATCAAAAATTGTAATTACACGCCCCTGTTAAACAGGGGCTGAAAAATTGGGCCTTAGGCACTGGTGTTGGTGCCACAACACTGCAACCCCTCACAGATTCTCTAGTTGAGTGCAGGAACAAGCCCTGCTGCAAAGTATTGCATCAAAAATTGTAATTGCACACCCCTGTTAAACAGGGGCTGAAAATTGGGCCTTAGGCACTGGTGCTGGTGCCACAACACTGCAACCCCTCACAGATTCTCTTGTTGATTGCAGGAACAAGCCCTGCTGCAAAGTATTGTATCAAAAATTGTAATTACACACCCCTGTTAAACAGGGGCTGAAAAATTGGGCCTTAGGCACTGGTGCTGGTGCCACAAAACTGCAACCCCTCACAGATACTGTAGTTGAGCACAGCAACGAACCCTCCTGCAAAATATTGCATCAAAAATTGTAATTACACGCCCCTGTTGAACAGGGGCTGAAAAATTGGGCCTTAGCCACTGGTGGCAGCGCCCAGAACCAAAAATGTTCTTACAAGCTATAAGCATGATCATTGAGGAGGAAGAGGATAATCAATCAGCATAACAGGATAGTCACTCAGCATCAGCATAGGTGGTCTTGAAGGGATCTGACATTTCAAAAAAATTATTCGGTTACATCAGCATCAGGTGCCTGGTAGCTGCTGGTGATCCAAGACTGATTCATTTTTATGAAAGTCAGTCGATCGACCGAGTCGGTGGACAGGCGCATCCTGTGATCAGTTACAAAGCATCCAGCAGCACTGAATGTGCGTTCCGAAAGAACTCTGGATGCAGGGCAGGCCAGTAGCTCAATTGCATACTGTGCAAGCTCTGATCAGTGATCCATCCTCAAGACCCAGTAACCCAGAGGATTTTCGGTGGGAAAGGTGTCCAAGTCAGATCTTGCCCCTATGATCCTGCACCATGTAAAACAGACGCTGGCGATGGTTGCTGGAACCGTTCATACCTTGGGGCTGCGGACTAAAAAATTGTCTGAACGCATCGGTCAGACGGCCACCTTCTCCACCACTCCTTCTTTGACTGACTGAAGCCTCAGCAACACGTTGTCCAGGAACAGGAGTTTGTAACCTCCCAGTCTCTAGGAACACATTGCACAAACCTTTCTGCAAGGCCTCCCGAAGATGTTTCATCCTCTGCTCCCTCTGCGACGGCAAGATAAGGTTACCCTTGTAACGTGGATCAAGGAGGGTTGCCAGCAAGTATTGATCCCTCTCCTTGATACCACGAATACAAGGATCCTTCTGCAGACTTTGCAGGATCAGGGAGGCCATGCAGCGTAGGTTTGCGGAGGCATTTGGTCCGGAGTCCTCTGGGTTAGGCGGGCGATTGGTGGGCACGCAGGTACACTGTCTGGATAAAGGGGGCCTTGAGAGGTAAGGAAGTCCTCCTCTTCCTCCCTCTGTTCTGCCTCAAGTGCCCTGTCCGTTATTCCATGCAGCGTGTGCTACAACAGGTGGACAAGAGGTACAGTGTCACTGATGCATGCACTGTCACTGCTCACCATCCTCGTGGCCTCCTCAAATGGTGACAGGACAGTGCAAGCATCCCTGATCATAGCCCACTGGCGTGGGGAAAAAACCAAGGTCCCCTGACTCTGTCCTGGTGCCATAGTCGCATAGGTACTCATTGATGGCCCTCTGCTGCATGTGCAGCCGCTGCAGCATGGCCAACGTTAAGTTCCACCTGGTGGGCATTTCACAGATTAGGCGGTTCTTAGGCAGGTTAAATTCCTTTTGGAGGTCAGCCAGCCAAGCACTGGCATTATATGACCTGCAGAAATGCACACAGACTTTCCTGGCTTGTCTCAGGACATCCTGTAAGCCGGGGTACCTGCCCAAGAACCGCTTCACCACCAAGTTAAGGACGTGAGCCAAACAGGGCACATGGGTCAGTTGTCCCTGTCGGAGGGCAGAGAGGAGGTTGGTCGCAAACCACCATACCTGCCTTAAGCTGGCATGGTGTCAACCACCTCTGAACCTGCCAGAACCTGACAGAATCTCTGCCCCAGTGTGGCTCCTGTCCCCCAAGCACACCAGCTCAAGCAGCGCATGGCATCTTTTTGCCTGCATGCTTGCGTGGCCCCTTGAACGCCTACGGAGCACCGCTGGTTCCGAGGACAAATCAGCACAGGAAAAGGCCATGGAGGAAGAAGAAGAGGAGGGGGTGTAGGAGAGAGGTGTGGCAGAATCACCACTAGTAGAATTTTGGAGGCATGGTGGTGGAGCAACCTCCAACACTACTGCACCCTGTCCTGCATCCTTCCCAGCTGCCAGAAGAGTCACCCAGTGCATGGTGAAAAATAGGTATCATCCCAGTCAATGCCTGCTGGACCATGGATCAGCGGTAATATGCACCTTACCGCTGACCGCCCTGTCCAGCGAGGCCAAGACATTGCCTTCCACATGTCAGTAGAGAGCTGAAATCGCCTTCCGTGAGAAAAAGTGGCGTTTGGGAACCTGCCACTGAGGAACCGCACATTCCACAAACTCACGAAAGGGGGCAGAGTCTACCAACTGAAAAGGCAGCAGTTGAAGTGCTAGCAATTTAGCCAAGCTAGCATTCAACCGCTGGGCATGTGGATGGCTGGGAGCGAACTTATTTCGGCGGTGCAGCAGCTGGGGCAGGGAGATTTTCCTGGTACAATCTGACTTCGGTGTACCGATAGCAGATTGCCCGCAAGTACTTGGCTGTGACACACCTAATTCTACACCTTCATTCCTCTCAGTGCAGGTCTCAGAGAGGACGGAAGGTATAGTGGGGTTGGAGATCCCAGCTGATGAGCAGCAAGGAGAGGTCCTCTTTGTTCTTTGGTGTGGGTCTTTTAGGTTACGGTTGCCAATGAACTGCATGGCAGGTCGACATATGTCTGGTCAAGCATGTGGTGCCCAAGCGGGTGATGTTTTGGCCACGTGAGATACGCTTGAGACATATGTTGCAAATAGCAGAGGTGGGATCTGATGCACTCGTCTCAAAAAAGGCTCACACCAAAGAACTTTTGGAATAACGTGCAGAGACAGCAGCGCCCTGCACATGCGGAGCTCTGCGGTGTGATGCAGTCGGTGTGCTGCCCTTAAGCTGGCCCCTAGAGGGCATCCTGCCTCGTTGGTGATGTGCCTCCTCCTCCGCCTCCTCTCTCCTATCAGGCACCCACGTGGAGTAAGTGACCTCATCATCCCCTCCCTCCTCATTACTGGAGCAAATCTGGCAGTATGCTGCAGCTGGGGGAACATGACTGCCAGATTGCAATACTTCTTGGGCACCCCCTCTCTCTGGGCTCACGTTACTGCCTTCCTCTAGCTGGATACCATCATCGGAGCCTTCAAAATGCTGGGCATCCTCCTGGAGCATGTACCCAACACTGTGGGGTTCGGGGGACTCCTCAGGAGGACATGGTGGGGCTAGGGAAGGAGTGACTGATGCCATTGAACCGAGGGAAGAGGCCGCGTTGGCAGCTGCTTTGCCAGACAAAGTACCCTGAGCCTGGGTGAGAGAGGATAAGGAGGATGAGGACAGCTTGGTTATCCACTCTACCAATAATACTGTAGTATTATTAGTATGAGAACACCAGCAATTGTCTTCAGGTAGCTTTAGGTGCACACTGTGCAGAGGACACAGTACACTAACTGTAAATACTGTAGCTGCCTGCCTGTGGTATTACTAGGAGCAGAACAACAGTAATTGTCTTCAGGTAGCTTTAAGTGCACACTGTGCAGAGGACGCACTACACTAACTGTAAATGCTGTAGCTGCCTGCCTGTGGTATTAATAGGATCAGAAGAACACCACTAATGTTCTTCAGGTAGCTTTAGGTGCACACTGTGAAGAGGACACAGTACACTAACTGTAAATACTGTAGCTGCCTGCGGTACTAATAGGATCAGAAGAACACCACCAATTTTCTTCAGGTGTCTTTAGTTGCACACTATGAAGTGGACGCAGTACACTAACTTGTAAATACTGCAGCTGCCTGTGGTACTAATAGGATAAGAAGAAAACCACCAATTTCCTTCAGGTAGCTTTAGGTGCACACTGTGCAGAGAATGCACTACACTAACTTATAAATACTGCAGCTGCCTGTGGTACTAGTAGGATCAGAAGAACAACTGCAATTGTTTTCAGGTAGCTTTAGGTGCACACTATGCAGAGGACGAACTACACTAACTTTAAATACTACAGCTGCCTGCGGTACTAATAGGATCAGAAGAACACCACTAATTTTCTTCAGGTAGCTTTAGGTGCACACTGTGCAGAGGACGCACTACACTAACTTGTAAATACTGTAGCTAATAGGACTAATAGGATCAGAAGAACACCAGCAATTTCCTTCAGGTAGCTGTAAACACTGTAAAAATAACAGAAACGGATCTAGCTAAACTGAATACAGTGTGTATATATATATATATATATATATATATAGTCAGGTCCATAAATATTGGGAAATCGACACAATTCTAATCTTTTTGGCTCTATACACCACCACAATGGATTTGAAATGAAACGAACAAGATGTGTTTTAACTATAGACTTTCAGCTTTAATTTGAGGGTATTTACATCCAAATCAGGTGTAGGAATTACATTGTATATGTGCCTCCCGCTTTTTAAGGGACCAAAAGTAATGGGACAATTGGCTGCTCAGCTGTTCCATGGCCAGGTGTGTGTTATTCCCTGATTATCACATTTACAAGGAGCAGATAAAAGGTCCAGAGTTCATTTCAAGTGTGCTATTTGCATTTGGAATCTGTTGCTGTCAACTCTCTATATGAGATCCAAAGAGCTGTCACTATCAGTGAAGCAAGCCATTATTAGGCTGAAAAAACAAAACAAACCCATCAGAGAGATAGCAAAAACATTAGGTGTGGCCAAATCAACTGTTTGGAACATCCTTAAAAAGAAAGAATGCACCGGTGAGCTCAGCAACACCAAAAGACCCAGAAGACCATGGAAAACAACTGTGGTGGATGACCAGAGAATTCTTTCCCTGGTGAAGAATGTGTGTCAAAATCAACAATCAAGAGAAGACTTCACCAGAGTGAATACAGAGGGTTCACCACAAGATGTAAACCATTGGTGAGCCTCAAAAACAGGAAGGCCAGATTAGAGTTTGCAAAACAACATCTAAAAAAGCCTTCAAAGTTCTGCAACAACGTCCTATGGACAGATGAGACCAAGATCAACTTGTACCAGAGTGATGGGAAGAGAAGAGTATGGAGAAGGAAAGGAACTGCTCATGATCCAAAGCACACCACCTCACCAGTGAAGCATGGTGGTGGTAGTGTCATGGCGTGGGCATGTATGGCTACCAATGGAACTGGTTCTCTTGCATTTATTGATGATGTGACTGCTGATAAAAGCAGCAGGATGAATTCTGAAGTGTTTCGGGGCAATATTATCTGCTCATATTCAGAAAAATGCTTCAGAACTCATTGGACGGCGCTTCACAGTGCAGACGGACAATGTGAAACTGTGAAAGCAACCAAAGAGTTTTTTAAGGGAAAGAAGTGGAATGTGGAATGTTATGCAATGGCCAAGTCAATCACCTGACCTGAATCCGAATGAGCATGCATTTCACTTGCTGAAGACAAAACTGAAGGGAAAATGCCCCAAACACAAGCAGGAACTGAAGACATTTGCAGTAGAGGCCTGGCAGAGCATCACCAGGGATGAAACCCAGCGTCTGGTGATGTCTATGCATTCCAGACTTTAGGCTGTAATTGACTGCAAAGGATTTGCAACCAAGTATTAAAAAGTGAAAGTTTGATGGATGATTGTTAATCTGTCCCATTACTTTTGGTCCCTTAAAAAGTGGGAGGCACATATACAAACTTTTGTAATTCCTACACCGTTCACCTGATTTGGATGTAAATACTCTCAAATTGAAGCTGAAAGTCTGCAGTTAAAGCACATCTTGTTTGTTTCATTTCAAATCCATTGTGGTGGTGTATAGAGACAAAAAGATTAGAATGATGTTGATGTCCCAATATTTATAGACCTGACTGTATATACAACACCTAGGATGCGTATATATATATATATATACACAATACACTGTAAGTGCAGCTAACTGACTCGCTTGCCTACTCTATCTAGCTTAAATCAAATGACACTGTCTCTCTCTCTCTCTCAACGCCGCAACACACTACACAGGGCCGACGTGCAGACGGCCTTATATAGTGTGGTGCGTGTACTAAACCCCCTGAGCCATAATTGGCCAAAGCCACCCTGGCTTTGGCCAATTACGGCTCTCTGTACAGACGGCACTGTGATTGGCCAAGCATGCGGGTCATAGTGCATGCTTGGCCAATCATCAGCCAGCAATGCACTGCGATGCCGCAGTGAATTATGGGCCGTGACGCGTCACTCAAATTTGGTGCGAATGGCCCATATCGTTCGTAATTCAATGATCGGTCAAACATGCGATGTTCGAGTTGAACATGGGTTCGACTCGAGCTCGAATCTCATCCCTAGTTAGGACAATGGATGGATGAACAACTTCAGCCATTGGTCCATGGTTTACCTAGCTATCTGAGGGACACCAATCATTTACTTTCCGTTACTGGATACATTTGTTTGGTGTAAGGACTTTATTTGGATTACGTGTGACGTGTCCAGTCTTTATTCTTCCATACCACATAGATTGGCACACATTGCCATTTTTTTTTTCCTTCAACATTGCACTGATTTGTCATTAGAACTTTATGCCTTCATTTTAGAGGCTCTAGATTTTTTATTGACTCACAACTATTTGTTTATTTGATGGGGTTCACTATCTCCAGAGGTGTGGGGCCGCGATAGGTGCAAAATTTTCACCCTCACTTGCCAACCTATTCATGGGTCGGTGGGAGTGGTCCCACATCTTTGGAGATGGGAACTCCTTCAGGAGTTCTATCGTTTTGTATTTTCGTTACATAGATGATCTTATATTTGTTTGCAAGAAGAATGTGGATTTTACATCCTTCTTACTATATTTGAATGATAATCAGTGCAATTTACAGTTTACAGGTATCAGTGATCCCAGAACTGTCTCTGTTTTTGCCCATAGATAATTGTCCACCATATTATGCAGACGCTGCTGATGGGATGTGAAGCTGACAGCCCTGGGCAGCGAGGACTAAAAAAAATTGTAAAATGCATCACTTAGGTGGCCCCCTTCTCCACTGCTCCTCTCTTAACCAACAGAAGCCTCAAACCTCCTCCTCTTTCTTCTCTTCTTGTGTATTCTGTGCCGTAGGAAGAATGGTGTCTACATAAAGTGGGCCTTGATAGGAAAGGAAGTCCTTCTCTTTCTCCTGCTGCTCTGCCTCGAGTTCCCTGTCCCTAATGCCATGCAGAGTCTGCTCCAGCAGGGACACAACAGGGATTGTGTCACTGATGCATGCATCGTCACGGCTCACCATCCTTGTGGTGTACTCAAATGCTGACATGCATTCTATGCATTCTTTATCAGCAACCATTGGCATGAGGATAAAAAATTGGCTTGAGCCTGTTGTTGTGCCATACTCATGCAGTTACTCATTGTGCAACCACTGCAGCATTGCCAAAGTTGAGTTCCACCTGGAGGGCATGTCAAAAATCAGGTGGTTTATGGGCAGGTGGAATTCCCGCTGAATTTTAGCCAACCGAGCAATGGCTGTGTATGACCGCCTAAAATGGCTACAGACTCTTCTGGCCTGCGTTAGCAGATCTTCTAACCCTGGATACCTACTGTACTTAACAAACACTACGCCACCAAATTGAGGACATGTGCCAGGTATGGCACATGTATCAACTTTCCCTGTCTAAGGGCAGACAGGAGGTTTATGCCATTATCGCACACCACCATTTGTAGCTCCAACTAGCGTGGCGTAAACCACCTCTGGGCCTGCCCCTGCTGATCTGCAAGAATCTCTGCTCCAGTGTGGTTCCTGTCCCCTAGACACACCAACTGAAGCACTGCATGGCACCTTTTAGCCTTACTCATTGAATAGCCCCTTGAACACTTAGGGGGTACTTGTGGTTCATAAGACAATTGATGTCAGGGTAACAGTCGTAGGGCGGGTAATTCTGCCAGTATCCATCATTGTGGCGCTGGGCGAATCCCTGTGCGCATGCACGCACGTAGGCACATAACAACGGGCGCGCACAGGTGCGCAACAGCAGGAGCGGGCAGACGCGCAATTATTGGCGCCCTTTGGTCTATTTAAGCCTGCTGCTGGTATATGCTGGTCGCTGGATTATCGTCAGCTTCCTGTGTCTCCTCTGCCTGTTGTTATACCTGCTTCCTGTTACCACCTGGCTTGCCTGACTACTCCTGTTTTCTGCCTGCATTGACCCCGACTTGGACCTGACTACTCTCCTGCTCCGCATCTGTACCTTGATCATCCTCTTGTGTTTGACCCCTGGCTTGGCTACCGACTCCGTTCCTGATTATCCTGCTGTACCTTATCTCAAACTGATTCCTGTTGTGTATGACCCTTGACCTGGCTCTGACTCTGTTCCTGTTTGCTCGAAGGCTCCATACCTGGGATCTCTTCTCGTACAGTTGCCCTATCAACCTCACCAGCGCACCCCAGCAGCTCCCTGCTACCAGCTACCCAGCAATAGAACTCAGGCAACCCATGCACCTTTGGGCACCGTACTCCCTGTCTCATTCCCAGGGTTACGCTGCACTTAACTGTAAGGGACGCCCTCTCTGCAATCCGGCCTCACATCCAGGACTTGACAGTATAATCCAGCCATGACTGAAGCCGGCGGAGGTGCGTCCCCAATTGAGAGTTTGTGCCAACAGGCTACTACCCTTACACGAGTGGTCCAAAGCCTCCAGGAAGGATACCACCAACTAGAAGGGAAGCTACAACATTTTATGGTACCATCTGCCTTTTTGGGTCCAGGTCCTTCCTCCACCGAACTCTCTGCCATGGCCCCTACAGTACTGACTCTGCCCCCAGAACCACGGGTACCAACCCCTGAACATTTCTCCGGAAACCGGCAGAAATTCAGGTCCTTTAAGAATGCCTGCTTGTTATATCTGGCCCTGCAACCCTGGACTTTTTCCACTGAGACTGTCAAAGTTGGCTTCCATATTTCCCTGCTGTCCAATTAACTCCAGGCATGGGCCCACAGTTTATGGGAACAGAAGGACCCAGTTATTAGCACAGTGGAAACGTTATTTACAGCCATGTCGCAACTTTACGAAGATCCCCAGCGTACAGAGGCCGCTCTGCACTCTCTGCAGCAGGTACGGCGCCTGGTGGAGGACTATACTGTGGACTTCTGCAGGTAGTCTGCAGATACAGACTGGAATGAGACTGCTTTGGAACATCAGTTTCGCCTGGGGCTTTCTGAATCCCTCAAGGATGAGTTGGCCAGGATCGGCATCCCTGATACCCTCGAGGGGCTCATTCAATTATCCATCCAATTGGATAGATGCCTTCGGGAGCGTCAGGCCGAATGTTCTCCAAAACTCTGACCCTGGAGATCAGCACACTGCCCATTGGGCTGGTACGATCTGCTCTGACTCCTGAGGAAAAACAGCGTCAGCGTCAGTGTCAAGCCAATCTCTGCCTCTATTGTGGCCAAAAAGGAAACTTCCTGTGCAGCTGTCCCATAAGGCCCAGCAAGTCACTCAAGTACTCTCCAGTGTACTTCCAGATGTCCGGAACTTCCTCTTCCCACCTTATCCTTCCCATCACACTACAGTTGGCTAACAAGGGGGTTCAGCTTTAGGCCATAGTTGATTCCAGGGCATGCAGCTGCTTCTTGGACTTGAACCTGGCAGGAAAACTTGGTCTACCCCTGCTCCCCAAGAAATGCGATGTAGCCAGTTGTCTGACAGTTCAACCTATACCTGTCAATAACCAGAATATACCACCAGCCTGTCAATAACCAGAATACCTGTCAATAACCAGAATATGCCACCAGCCCACTAGGAGTTTTCAGACGTCTTTGACAAGAAAAAGGCCGATGTCCTGCCACCACTAGGGATGAGCTTCGAGTTTGAGTCGAACCCATGTTCGAATCGAACATTGCCTGTTCAATCATTCATTGAATAGCGCACGCTATGGGCCATTCGTGCCAAATTCGAGTGGCGCGTCACGGCCCATAATTTACTGCGGCATCGCAGTGCATTGCTGGCTGATGGTTGGCCAAGCATGCGCTATGATGATAATAGGCAATAGAGAATAAATTAAATGAACAAAGTTTTTTCAATATTGCAGCATCACTTGTGTTCCCCAAATCAATAGGGTCCACTTCACAGTGAAAATTCCTTAAGTTCAAATGGAACAAGTGGTAAGAGTCCTACTGCTAGATATTGTTGTATTCTGTGAGGGTAGTTAATCCTTTCACCAAGTGATACACCACGTGTGGGGAACCCCAATGAAAACGCACTCAAAAGAAATCCAACCAATATGAGCCTTGAATAATAACAGTAGGTCTGCACCACTTTCCAAACGACCACCAGATGTCAGTCTTACTCTTGGTAGCTCCAATAAGATATGTGGGAGAAATGTAATGTCCACATAGTGTGATATTGCTAAAACATTTTATTAAAATATCCAATCCTCCCCCTTAAATAACATGCGTACCAGAGAAATATTAAAAAGAGCAAAAATGGAAAAGTGCACTGTGCCTGTAGCGTTCTCCAATCGGGCAAGATGACAGGAGCGCTCGCTGTGTGAGATTACAGCCACACGCTTCCTGGTTACTCCTTGATCGTTGGAGCGCATACGTCACTTCCGGTGCGTCACGTTCCTGATGTTTCGTCACTACCCGGACTTCTTCTGAGGGCGTGACACACCAGATGACCAGCCAATATTTATATAAATGACAGACGCCACAACCAATCACCGGAGGCCATAGATCAAGAGAGCTGTGAATCTCCGCCCATACGCTGAGTACTGTCAGCAATGGGTGAAGCGGCTCATCACAGCATATTCGCTACTATGGTCTGTGTCGTGCGTGCCAATGACCGGATTATTATGGAAGATGACATAATACATTTAAGCAAATGTCTGAAATGCCCGTATTCACTCAGTAAGTGTACCCCGGATGTCCATCCGCAGCACAGCTACCGAGGGCATAAGTAACATGGGCATTCATTAAAATTGGATACATATTCACACATATATAATGTAATGGTTAGCAATAATAAAACTGCACAGCGATTTTGCATTATATCATACCCTTTCAGTACAATGACAAAATTAATAATAATAAAACTTCATGGCAATTTTTAAGTATATTACTATGTAAACTAACAAAACCCAAATGCTGAGTTGTATCCACCATTCCAATAGATGATACATCTCCTATTCAGAATAGAACCCAAATGGGTATAGTAATGTATTGCATTCAATAAATTACACTCAGTGAATATATTTATAAAACAGAAAATAGCCACAACTAGAATAAAACCAAATATAAATCTTTTATATCTAAAATTAAAATTAAGCTTAAATTGGTGCTAAAATTAGTAGATGAGAGAATTCTACCATGGGTTGTGACTATGTGTCACTAATGAAGCAATTGATGTCGAGTTCTATGTTGAGGCCCTTGGGAGAAATCACATCCATAGAATAGATCCACTGGGTTTCGTGTTTGGATAACTCATGGATGCGATTATGACCCGCATGCTTGGCCAATCACAGTGCCGTCTGTACAGAGAGCCGTAATTGGCCAAAGCCAGGGTGGCTTTGGCCAATTATGGCTCAGGGGGTTTTGTACATGCCCCACACTATATAAGGCAACCTGCGTGGTGGCCTTGTGTAATGTGTTGCGGCAGTGGAGAGAGTTAGACAGAGAGACAGTGTCATTTGATTTAAGTTAGATAGAGTAGGCAGGCAAGTCAGTTAGCTGCACTTACAGTGTATTGTGTATATATATGCATCCTAGGTGTTATATATATATATATATATATATATATATATATATATATATATATATATATATATATATATACACACTATATTCAGTTTAGCTAGATCCATTCATGTTATTCTCTTCCTAATATACTGACAGGCAGGCAGGTGTCTTTACAGTATTTACAGTTAGTGTACTGTGTCCTTTGCACAGTGTGCACCTAAAGCTACCTGAAGAAAATTGCTGGTGTTCTTCTGATCCTATTAATACCACAGGCAGGCAGCTGCAGTATTTACAGTTAGTGTACTGTGTCCTCTGCACAGTGTGCACCTAAAGCTACCTGAAGACAATTGCTGGTGTTCTGATCCTATTAATACCACAGGCAGGCAGCTGCAGTATTTACAGTTAGTGTACTGTGTCCTCTGCACAGTGTGCACCTAAAGCTACCTGAAGACAATTGCTGGTGTTCTGATCCTATTAATACCACAGTCAGGCAGCTGCAGTGTTTACAGTTAGTGTACTGTGTCCTCTGCACAGTGTGCACCTAAAACTACCTGAAGACAATTGCTGGTGTTCTGATCCTAATAATACCACAGGCAGCTGCAGTATTTACAGTCAGTGTACTGTGTCCTCTGCACAGTGTGCACCTAAAGCTACCTGAAGACAATTGCTGGTGTTCTGATCCTCTTAATACCACAGGCAGGCAGCTGCAGTAATTACAGTTAATGTACTGTGTCCTCTGCACAGTGTGCACCTAAAGCTACCTGAAGACAATTGCTGGTGTTCTTCTGATCCTATTAGTACCACAGGCAGGCAGCTGCAGTATTTACAGTTAGTGTACTGTGTCCTCTGCACAGTGTGCTCCTAAAGCTACCTGAAAACAATTGCTGGTGTTCTGATCCTATTAATACCAAAGGCAGGCAGCTGCAGTATTTACAGTTAGTGTACTGTGTCCTCTGCACAGTGTGCACCTAAAGCTACCTGAAGACAATTGGTGGTGTTCTTCTGATCCTATTAGTACCACAGGCAGGCAGCTGCAGTATTTACAGTTAGTGTACTGTGTCCTCTGCACAGTGTGCACCTAAAGCTACCTGAAGACAATTGCTGGTGTTCTGATCCTATTAATACCACAGGCAGGCAGTTGATTCTGCTAGCTGCAGTATAATCAGTATATATAAATATACATCCCAGCTTTGTGCAGCTACATCTCACTGCAGGCCATTAGCATGTCTGGAAGGCCAACAAGGAGAGGCAGACAGTCACAAGCCAATAAAAGAGGGAAAGCAGGCTCTGTGTCTAGAGGCAACAGTGCTGGTCGTGGACATGGTGCATCCTCATTAGCACGTGGCCGTGGGACATGCTTGTCCTTTTTTTGGCAGCTGGCTGTGTTGAGCTGCAACATGCGGAAGACTTGGTAGAGTGGATGACCAAGCCGTCCTCATCCTCCTCATCCTCCTCATCCTCTCTCACCCAGGCTCCGGGTACTTTGTCTGACAAAGCAGCTGCCAATGCGGCCTCTTCCCTTGGCTCAATGGCATCCGTCACTCCTTCCCTAGCCCCACCATGTCCTCCTGAGGAGTCCCCCGAACTGTTTGACCACAACATTGGGTACATGCTCCAGGAGGGTGCCCAGCATTTTGAAGGCTCCGATGATGGTACCCAGCTAGAGGAAGGCAGTAACGTGAGCCCAGAGAGAGGGGTGCCCAAGAAGGACAGCAATCTGGCAGTCATCTTCCCCCAACTGCAGCATACTTCCAGCTTTGCTCCAGTGATGAGGAGGGAGGGGATGATGAGGAAGTCACTGACTCCACGTGGGTGCCTGATAGGAGAGTGTGGAGGAGGAGGCACATCTCCAATGAGGCAGGATGCCCTCCAGGGGCCAGTTTAAGGGCAGCACATCAACTGCATCACACCGCAGAGCTCCGCATGTGCAGGGCGCTGCTGTCTCTGCACGTTATTCCAAAAGTTCTTTGGTGTGGGCCTTTTTTGAGATGAGTGCATCAGATCGCACTGCTGCTATTTGCAACATATATCCAGATAAAACGTATGTCAAAGGCGCTCAGAATATCAGGACCCGGCAGTTAGTGTCTTTGTTGGATGGATGATGTGTTCTTCAAACACTTAGGGCTGCACTCAAAGAGGGATGCAATCTCTAATAGAAAATAGATAAAAGAAAAAAAGGTGCCTCTAAGTGCAGAATTAAAACTTTTAATATTAAAAGAAGAGATCTGGGGAATTGGCGCTGCCCTATTACCATTAGATGTTACCGTATTTATCGGCGTATAACACGCACTTTTTTCCCCTTAAAATCAGGGGAAAGTCGCAGGTGCGTGTTATACGCCGATACCATGCGATCCCGAGCTGTCAAAACTTAAAAATCGCCGACCGCGATTTGAAAATGGCGCCGCCGGCGCCGAAATACACAGAGCCGGTCCTCGGCTCTTTCCGGCGGCTCTCGTTCACTTTCGGCTCCACTCGTAGCCCCGAGCAGAGCTATCCGAACCTACTCGGCTAGGTTCGGATAGCTCCGCTCGGGACTACGAGTGGAGCCGAAAGTGAACGAGAGCCGCCGGAAAGAGCCGAGGATCGGCTCTGTGTATTTCGGCGCCGGCGGCGCCATTTTCAAATCGCGGTCGGCGATTTTGAAGACAGGGGATCGAAGGCTGCACTGGGGAAGGCTGCACTGGGCAAGGCTGCACTGGGGAAGGCTGCACTGGGGAAGGCTGCACTGACATGGCTGCACTGACATGGCTGCACTGACAAGGCTGCACTGACAAGGCTGCACTGACATGGCTGCACTGGGGAAGGCTGCACTGGGGAAGGCTGCACTGACAAGGCTGCACTGACATGGCTGCACTGACATGGCTGCACTGATAAGGCTGCACTGACATGGCTGCACTGACAAGGCTGCACTGGGGAAGGCTGCACTGACAAGGCTGCACTGGGGAAGGCTGCACTGACAAGGCTGCACTGACAAGGCTGCACTGGGGCAAGGCTGCACTGAGAAGGCTGCAATGATGGGCATTTAAATGTAAGTATTTTTCCCTTCAACTTCCCTCCTAAAAGTTTTTTTTCCTTAAAATTCCCTCCTAAATTGGGGTGCGTGTTATACGCCGGTGCGTGTTATACGCCGATAAATACGGTAATTAAAAATCACAGAAACATATAAATAAATGTATAAAACGAAAGGAGCTAAATGTGTATCCCTTAGGTGAATGTACCCCTACGCTTGTGCCAGAATAAATAAAATTAGTGAAAAGGTGGGGGGCAGGAGGCGGAGCCTAGCGGAGCAGACATGCATTGTTAGAGCTCCACACCGCTGAGGAGAGAAGAGAAGGACAAAGCGGAGCCTGCAGGCTCAAAAGGTATCCATTTGAACCTTTTTGCCCCAGGGAACAAACTGTGAAAGTTTGGGCAGGAAATATGGTACTGGGAGGAAACCGTGGCAGAAATAAAAATCACCTCACAAAGAGCTCACAGGCACTCACTGCAGCTGAAGCAGCTCCAGTCACCTCACAAGATACAGCATCAGGGCGCTCTCACAGACAGAAAATGTCACAGCAAGACTCTCCATTTGAGTCAGATACAGAACAAATCCTCTCACAAACTTCTCCACAAGCCTCCTCAGTATCCCCAGTAATATTATTACAATTTGAAAAGATGCTTCATAAGGCTTTAAAACACACCTCAGACCAAATAACAAAAAGCCTAACCAAAGAAATAAGAGAGCTGGGAAACCGCACCGCAGCCTTACAAATAAAAATGGATGAAATTGAAATTACAACCCAAGAAAATATAACAGAATTGGAACAATTAAAAAAAGAGAATTTAATACTTCAAACTAAGCTCGAAGATTACGAAAATAGAGCCAGACGTTCAAACTTGCGCATAAGGGGAATACCTGAAACTGTGACAGACCTGCAATCTACTATTACTGCTCTATTACAAGAACTAAAGCCAGATATCCCTATTGAACGTTTAGAACTGGACAGAGTACACAGAGCCCTCACAGCCAAAAAGAAAGATGGACCCCCACGTGATATAATCACAAAATGTCATTATTACAGAACGAAAGAACAAATACTAATTGCTGCAAGAGAAAAAAAGGAACTTAATTTTCAAGGACACAATTATCAAATTTTTGCTGACCTATCCCAACTTACTATTACTAAAAGACGATCCATGAAACCCCAACTAATGGAACTGCAACGCCACAACATTATGTATCAATGGGGCTTCCCCTTTTCAGTCAGATTTAACTACCAAGGCACAATTTACAGAAGCAGATCAGCAGATGAACTACAACAAACCCTTTTAAAATTAAATCTGACAGAACCCACAAGCAGCAACACTCCCACACGCAGAAGAATGGCGTCATCTTCACCTTCAGGCAGCACCCAGAAAATTTCAGAACAAAATGGGAATCATCATTCTCACAAAAGAGGCCGTTATGCCACATCATCCATGGACCAAGAAGATTCAATGGACTGACATCCTAATTCCTGATATCTCTTCATTTATTATACTAAGAGATGGTTCTCTATAAAAAAACTATATTTATAACTGAATGTAACTGCATTCTGATAGTCACACACTGTGTGGGATCATGTTACATTCCAGTTATATTTCTTATTACTTCTGATTCATATAGCCTTAGAATATATAAGTGAAATAAGGAAATTCTTGTTCAGTTATATATTATCAGGTAATAACAATAGATTTATTACTTTTTAGGACAAATATGTTCAATAATCCAGAAGTAATGGAAGCTTTTTCTTTCTTTTTTTAAAACAAATATATTATTACCTAACTAGTTCCTAGAATTATGTTTTTGTTTATTCTAATCTGAAGCAATACAACCTCAATTTTATGAGTTAACATATCTAAACAGTTACATATGAATAAAATATGTAATTGTTTACTCTAAAAGGGTTAAAATCCCAAAATAATTCAAACTATCTTCATCAATACCAAAGTTATTAACAGTACCTTTCTAACTGAATTATTTAGCCTAGGGCAAGACTAACCATATACAACCACCCTGGAATAAATAATTTCAACGAAAACTATATTCTGCACTCCAATTAATGAAACATCATTTTGATGTCTTTTGACATAGCACTTCTCTCCTGTAAGCGGAAGATCCGTGTACCCCCATTAGCCCTCCTCATTCTCCCAACCATATTATGTGGGAGTGTGACGAAGGCACTTATTCCCCTGAGAGAGATATTTATTCTCTTTCACGGGTAAATTGTGATTACTTGCAAAAAATAATTTATACAATGTATCATCTAATCTCATATGTTTTTTGTTTACTCTTTACTCCAGAATTCACTGGTTTCTTTTCTATCTATTCATCTCTTCAGTCCACACAGGTTGATCTGCGCAGTCAGCTCTGCATAACAAAAAGTAAGTCAAAACTATTTGATCTATTGCCATGGCACCACTGAATATACTTTCCCTGAATGTTCAGGGAATAAATGTCCCTCAAAAAAGGACCAAAGCCTTCCGTACTTTCCATAACAAGAAGGCTCACATAGTATGCCTCCAAGAAACACACTTCACCAAAGATTCTACTCCAAAATATATTTCTCCTTTTTATCAACAAATTTACACGGCTTCTGCCTGTACCAAGCAAAGGGGAACTCTAATTGCATTTCACCGATCCACACCATTCACCTTATCATCAGAAATTAAAGACCCAGAAGGTAGATACCTGATACTCATGGGTTATATAATGGATACAGCAATCACGGTGATTTCCTACTACGCTCCTAACAAACAACCTACACCATTCCTCTCACATATATTACAAGTGATTAATACACACAAAATAGGAACAGTGATAATGTGTGGGGATTCGAACCAGGTCCTCCTCCCATTTCTAGATAAATCACCTTTTACACCATCCAAAATAACCTCTAGATTACCTTTTTCTCACCTTCTTTCCAAATACAATCTGGTAGATTCGTGGAGAGAAAGTAACCCAATGAAAAAGAAATTCACTTATTTCTCGCACCCTCATCAAACCTTCACCAGAATAGATCATATTTTTCTAACAATAGGAATGATACCAGAAATTATTGCATCAGATATAATTCCGATTCCGTGGTCTGACCATAATGCAGTATACACTACTATAGCCTCAGCCATACCAAAAGCGCATGACCCAACGTGGTACTTACCGGACATAATGCTCAAACACCCACTACATCAGATGGCCATTGAACAAGCTTTAAAGGAATACATATCAATTAATAATACAACAGACATCTCCCCAATAACACTGTGGGAAGCTCATAAGCCTGTCTTGCGTGGTACAATACAAAGACAAATGGCACTATTTAAACGGGAACGCAAAAATCTAGCAAAAATACTAGAACTCAATTTTAATGCAGCCTACATATCATTTCAAGATAATCCATCTCAGAGTACAAAATCTCATCTGGAAAAATCTAGATTGGAATACGATCTATTTCTCACTGAGTCAGTTGATAAATCCCTCAAACGCTCCAAACACAATTTCTACATGAATACAAACAAACCAGGTACATATTTGGCTCGGGCATTAAATTCAACTAATAAATCTTTCAAACCAATACGTTTGAAATTATCAAAAAATGTTTACACTTGTAATCCAGTTAAAATAGTCCATAAATTTCACTCACATCTCGCAACTTTATACAAGACAAACAATGAATTTAATCCTACAGAAGCTGAATCCTTCTTCTCAAAAATAACCTTACCTGAGTTATCTCAGAATCAAAAAAGCAGTTTGGATGAGCCTATAACTATAGATGAAGTTGCTAACGCAATAAAAGACCTAAAACTTAACAAAAGACCAGGCCCAGACGGCTACTCGGCTTTATACTATAAAACATTCTCAGAAATACTCTCTCCCATTCTCACTGAAACTTTTAACAAACTTCTAGATGGACATTCTTTTCGGCAAGAAACACTAATGGCAATTGTTTGTATGATCCCAAAACCCCTTTCTGATGATACTTCCTGTGTGAATTATCGGCCTATCTCTCTGTAAAACCTCGATATTAAATTATTAGCAAAAATAATAGCAAAATGCCTCAATAGCATTATAGGAAAATTAATACATAGAGATCAAGTAGGCTTCATGCCAAATAGACAGGCAGGCGATAATATACGCAGGGCAGTGTTATTGGCACATATTGCTAAAAAACGGAAAATCCCTTTATGTTTTCTATCTCTCGATATTAAGAGGGCATTTGACACAGTATCCTGGCAATATATGCAATATTCATTATAAAAATGGGGTTTTGGACCCCACTTTTTAACATGGATCAAGGCATTATATAATAAACCCAAAGCCTATATAAAATATGCTGGATACAAATCTGAAGCCTTTAATATCGAAAGAGGTACCCGACAGGGTTGCCCATTATCTCCCTTATTATTTGCCCTTATACTCGAACCCATGGCCCAATACATCAGAACAAACCAAACTATAACTGGCATTGAAGTAGGAGGTATTACACACAAATTATGTATATTTGCAGACGATATATTACTTTTTCTATCATCACCACAGGTCTCTGGTCCTAACTTAATACCAGCTCTTGATGGATTTGCAGCCCTATCCGGCCTTATGATTAATCCTAAGAAATGCCTAGTGCTTAATATTTCACTCACAAACATGGAATTGATCCCGGCTAGGGCTGCACTCCCATTCACATGGGCAGAAAAATCAATCCCATATCTTGGAATTCATTTAACAGCATCTCATTCTGACTTATTCTCAGCCAATTATCCTCCTGTATTAAGACAGATCACAAATCTCATAAAACAATGGTCGCAACTTCCTTTATCCTGGATAGGGAAGATTAATGCAATCAAAATGACTATTCTACCCAAATTGCTTTATCTATTCAGAGTCCTCCCTATTTCAATTCCTTCCTATTTTTTGAGAATAGTACAAAAAAGAGCAACTTTGTTTATATGGGGCTCTTCTAAACCACGTATACCTATACACACACTACATCTTCCCAAAAATAAAGGAGGCCTGGGATACCCTAATTTTACTAACTACTACAGAGCAGCACATTTGGCCAGTCTGTCCAAATACCATGCAAAACAGGAAATCCCATTATGGGTATTTATAGAGGCTTCAGAAAATGACCCTCTATTAATATCAAATTTATTATGGCTTGATCCTAAAGACCGCTTTAAAATTCATAATCCCATAACTAAACACTTCTTATCTCTCTGGGATAAACTAAAAACCAAATATCAGTTACAATCTCCACACAATCCTCTCCTTTCTTTTATCAGAAATCCGGCCTTTTATCCGGCATGGATCTACCCAAATTCTTTTAAAGCTTGGACAACATCAGGCATTCAGACACTAAATGACTTCATAGCATCTAAATCATTCCTTTCATTCCCATCGCTTAGAGAAAAATATGATCTACCAAACTCTGAGATATTTAGATATCTCCAAATCAAAAATTTCTATACACCATTCCTAAAGGGGGATACACCATTATCCCAATTATCCATTTTTGAATCAATCTGTACAAAAGATCCATTTGCTAAAGGTACAATTTCATCACTTTATAATCAATTATATGGAGTAGCAAATCTTAATAGACCCTCTTACGTTCAGAGGTGGGAGGAGGACCTGGGACGAACTTTAGAAGACACGGACTGGTCTAACATATGGCTCACATCTAAGTCATCTTCACCCAACATCTTAGTACTGGAGACAAATTATAAAGTCCTAACTCGCTTGTACCTTGTACCCGCTAGAGTGGCAAAATATTCACCTAATACCTCAACTCTTTGTTTTCGAGGATGCCCAGAAATAGGCACATATTTACACATATGGTGGACGTGCCCAGTAATCCAAACCTTCTGGAAGGAAGTCTTCGTGATTGCCTCTAAAATATTTAAAAAAATAATACAACCAGATCCATATTTAACTTTACTTAATCTAAAACTGGAATGGTTAACACTCTCTCAATTCAAACTTATGATCCAACTAATAACGGCTGCAAAACAAACAGTGGCCAAGGCATGGAAATCTCCTACATTGGTACTAGCAGAAACAATTCACAGAATGAATAATACAATGTCCCATGCTAAGATGGTAGCCATCGATCAAAATCAAATTCCAAAATTTGAAAAACTTTGGCATCCTTGGATAAAACAACAGTTCCTGTCAAACTTCAATGACTCTGTCCTGTTGCCCATGGTAACGGATTAAATGACTTACAGAGACACCCATTCTAAGGCTTCAAAGAGAACTAAAAAGAATAATAAACTGACGAGCGGGACAACCTTGTGGACCATACCTCTACCTTTCAACCCTTTTTCTTCTTTCTCTTTCCTTTTCTCCACCTTACGATTAAAGCTCATTATCAGAATTTATTTGACCTATATACACTCTACTTGTAAACAATATGTATAGTAGGTATAAATCATTTAAATACCTACAAAAGTAACTAAGGAAATTATATATATCTTTAATTTAGGTTTACGTGAACCCAATGTTTAATATTTGAAATTTCATGATATTTACCTATATAAACCCTACTGTAAAACAATGAGCTTACTTTATAGATCCTTGTAAACTTACTTTATGTATCTTTATAACATTGTATACTCAATAAACTTCTTTTGACAAGGAAAATTAGTGAAAAGGTGTGATTCTTTAAAGTGAGCGTGCAATTCCTCTGTATTGCGTAAATGAATATTACAATATATGGGTTTGGTTTAAATTTGCCCCACCTCCATTGCAAAACTACACATTTACAACATATCAAATCATATCAAACTAACCAAAACTTTTGAAAAATTAATATTAAGTAGCCCCCTATAATATTGTTGGGGTCCGTGACAAACCACACTATTTGGGGGCTAACAGTATCCGTGTGAGGTTACCACATATCCCTAATATATATGGTGACTAAAGTGCACTCTGCATAAAGTGAAACCAAAGTGCATTAGACCTCTATGATACAATCCCAAAATTCATATATAATAAATTCATATATAAAAAATTCATAAAAATAGAAATCCAAACCATTGACACTCAAAATAAAAAGTAACGAATATAAATACACATCTGTGAAAAAAGTCCCTGTGATGGACCCAAACAGGGTTAGAATGTCTTATTTTTAGAGACAAGGATATTGAAAACGTCAGGATCGGTTGACATGCATTTACAAATGCCCAAGGAGTGGTAAAAGGTGACTTCCGTGCATGTAGAAGCTGGTGACTCCAAGTGCTCCCCCCCGTGCTCCCCCACTCACCAGAATTCGTCACCCCCTAGGGGGTATTAGGCAGAGGAGTGGGTGTCTCAAGATGACTGCCTGTGATGAATGTCCCTCTTAGGCTTTACTGCTCCGTGAGTTCCTTCTATTACACTGGTGGTGAGGGTCCCCTTCTGCTGATCCAGGTCCAGGTACCTCCACTACTATCCACCTCCGTACTGCTAGATCCTCCTCCCGCAAAGAAATAGACAGGGGGCTTTCATAGTGAAGTACGTCCAGTTTATTCAAAGTTTAAAAGTTTAAAAACATTACAACCACGGCTGGGTGCAAAGGATGGGATCGGGAATTGAATCCGAGCGGGCGTCCCACCTTGCATTCCAGCCGGCTCTTCCGGGTATGACGTGTGAGCGTGACTCCGCCTTACGCGTTTCGTCATCAGACGTTGTCAAAGACGGTGTCGACGCTTCACGCTTCACACACAGATATAGTCCTCCCGGCTCCATCGAACCTCCCCTATTATGTAAATACCGCTCGGGGGGTGTGTATGAGTTAGCAGAGCCGCAGGTCTATATAGTCTATGTAACAGCATACCGCCTATTCGTCATGGTTAATTACACATTACATACTGCTCCAATACTACTACTGTCTGTAAGATCTTTTGTTGTAATTGGGAGACAATAATTTAGCTATTTGTCTGTATTAAATGGTCATACACAATAGACTGAGATATTTGGTCGAATCATACAAAAACGAAAATAAGCCAAATCGAAATATGGATGTCAGAAGATAATGGTGTAATAGACCTTGATACTATGAGCCTGGATGCAATAAACATATAAAATATATATATATATATAAGAAATAATATATATAAAAATAATGCTCTTAGGTATCTAAAAAATATTTATTACTACTAGAACTATAATCAGATAAAATATTAATAAAAATATTAATAAAAAATGTTTTAAAATATATAAAAATATATGTGAAAAAATTAATTAATTAGAACTGGGACTAAATCATCAATAATGGTGTATATGATTTATAACACCCACTATCCATTATATGCAGAATGGATAAAGAACTAGAAATATCCAAAAAAGGGGTTATGCTATAGAAAAAGGGGGGTAAAAAAGGGGGTAAAAAAGGGGGGTAAAAAAGGGGAATAAAAAAGGGGGATCCCTACCACATGGGATACCCAGTATTATGATATATGTTTTTTATGTGTGCAGGATCAGAGAAAGGCCATTCTGTTTTTCCTATAGGATGTGTGCGCATAATGATTCATCCAATGGACATTTTTTTTATTTATTATTTTTTCCTTGCATCTATGCGTTTTTTTGGAATCTATGCATTTTTTGTTTTGTTTTCGCATCTATGCATTTTTTTTCTTTCATCTATTCGTTTTTTTGCATCTATGCGTTTTTTGTTTTGTTTTTGCATCTATGCATTTTTTCTTTCAGCTATGCGTCTTTTTTGCGTCTGTGGTTGTTTCTTGTGAGCGCATGCATGCACACGCATGTATACCTATTACTTTATTCTGTTTGTTATCCCCATATATTGATCCAGTGATCATTTTTTAAATGATTAATTTTTAGTGACATCTGCTACTGAGGAGCAATGTACGATTTGACCGTTTTGTTCCATTTTATACATATTTTTTCATTGATTTCAAGTTCCTTTCCTTTTATATATACTTGCTGTATTTGTCTTGCCGTTTTTCATGTGCGGGCTGCATCCCGCTCTGTCTTTATGTTTACTGTGCAGTTCTATGCCCATGGATCACACTAGTTCCTGGGATGCTGCAGCATTGTTTTTTTTCCCTTATCACCACCCATAGCCCCACCCACAGCTCCGCCCATAGACTATAAGAAGCTCAGCTTCTACAAACCTGTTGTCATTGGCTTGAAGAAGGAACCAATCAGTAGTTCTGAAATGCGTCCCATTTTGATGACATATTTCCTGTTTGCGGTCCATGCTGGTTGTTGTCCCCTCCCTCTGACGTCATTTCCGGGATTCATGCTCCATGCTGACTCCGACGACTCGATTGCTTCACCAGTGTTCCCAGAGCCTGGGGTGTTCACCTGCTGGTTATCCTGGGACCTTCTGCTGCTGCATATCATTATCCCTGGAAAGCTGTGATACACTGGGACCTCCTGATGCCGGATCACCTGCTTCATACATTCATGTTATGCCTCTTCTTATCCTTGATTCTGTAAGTGTTTTTAATCTTGTTTTGGGATATTAAAAGTTTTAATTCTGCACTTAGAGGCACCTTTTTTTCTTTTATCTATTTGCAACATATGCCTTAGTATCTGTGAAGGGTTGCAGTGTTGTGGCAGCAGTGGCTAAGGCCCAATTGTTCTGCCCTATTTAAAAGGGGCGTGTAATTACAATTTTTGATGCAATACTTTGCAGCAGGGCTCATTCCTGCGCTCCAACTATAGCATCTGTGAGGGGTTGCAGTGTTGTGGCAACAGTGCCTAAGGCCCAATTTTTCAGCCCCTGTTTAACAGGGGCGTATAATTCCAATTTTTGATGCAATACTTTGCAGCAGCGCTCATTCCTGCGCTCCAACTATAGCATCTGTGTAGGGTTGCAGTGTTGTGGCAACAGTGCCTAAGGCCCAATTTTTCTGCCTCTGTTCAACAGGGACATATAATTACAATTCTTGATCTAATATTTCACAGCAGGGCCCATACCTGCGCCCACCAAGAGTAACTGTGAGGGCTTACAGTGTTGTGGCAACACCACCACCAAAGGCCCAATTTTTGCAGAGTATATAGGACAGGCCCCTACTTTCAAACATTCAACTTCCAAACGACTCCTACTTGCAAACGGAAGGAGACAATGGCATGGGTACACCCCTAGTCCATTACCAGGCCCTTTGGGTCTTGTATGGATATTAAGGGGAACCCCACACCCAAATTAAAAAAAGAAAAGGCACTATATACTCTGAACAGCAGTATACAGGCGGTGCAAACAAGACAGGGACTGTAGGTTTGTTGTTAAGTAGAATCTGTTTGTAATTTTGATCTGGTACATTTTTTTACATTTAGGAAGTGAGATGAAATCTACCCCTAGGAAGGGAAATTTTTGTACATTTAGGAAGTGAGATGAAATCTACCCCTAGGAAGGGAAATTTTCTCCTGTAAGAGTTAATATGGGAAAAACGTGTCTCCTCTCCACTGATGCTTTATCACCAATCCTTGTTTCACTAAAAACCCCAAATTTTCAAAAAACATTTGTCATTGGGACAGAAAGTGAGGTGAAATCTTCTGAAGAGGTGCACAGACAGCAAAACAAATGTTACAGGGGTGATAACCCTTCCCTATGTTTTCCAAAATGCTTAAAAATAGATTTTTTGGCTGGAGCTACACTTTAAAAATGTACCAGATCAAAATTACAAACAGATTCTACTTAACAACAAACCTACAGTCCCTGTCTTGTTTGCACCGCCTGTATACTGCTGTTCAGAGTATATAGTGCCTTTTCTTTTTTTAATTTGGGTGTGGGGTTCCCCTTAATATCCATACAAGACCCAAAGGGCCTGGTAATGGACTAGGGGTGTACCCATGCCATTTGTCTCACTGATTTTCATCCATATTGCCGGGACCTGACATTACATTAAAGCCGCAAGCAGTTTTAAATGACTTTTATTCCTTTAAAAATGTCATTTTGTGCAGGGACTGTTCTAAGCACGGGAAACACACGCCACTTTGCAGGCATACTATAGACACCCCCCAGGTAGGATATTTAAAGGAATATTTCACTTTTTTTTTTCACTTTAAGCATCATTAAAATCAATGCTCCCGAAAAAACGGCCGTTTTTAAAACTTTTTTTGCATTGATACATGTCCCCTGGGGCAGGACCCTGGTCCCCAAACTCTTTTTAGGACAATAACTTGCATATTATCCTTTAAAATTAGCACTTTTGATTTTGAACGTTCGAGTCCCATAGACTTTAACAGGGTTCTAAGTTAGCGCAAACTTTCGGTCCGTACGCAGGTTCTGGTGCGAACCGAACCGGGGGGTGTTCGGCTTATCCCTAGCCACCACATCAGTCATACGACTGTCGGATTGAATTACTCCCAGGAGCCAAAATCCCATTCGATATTTCCCCTCTCTGAGATGGAACTAGGAACATTGCGACAATACATTGATGAAAACTTGGAGAAAGGCTTCATGCGTTCTTCCTCTTCTCCTGCTGGAGCCAAAATCTTTTTTGTCGAAAAAAAGGACAAATCCCTAAGACCATGTGTGGATTACAGGGAACTCAATAAAATTACCATAAAAAACCATTACCCTCTCCCTCTAGTCCTGGAGCTTTTCCAGAGATTCCATACTGCTCAGATATTTACTAAGCTTGACCTTCGGGGAGCCTACAATCTTGTTCACATGCATAAGGGTGACGAATGAAAGACAGCGTTTAGAACTCGCTTTGGACACTTTGAGTATTTAGTGATGCCATTCGGATTGTGCAACACCCCCGCCACATTCCAACATTTCGGAAATGATATTTTTCGAGAATTTTTAGACTACTTTGTCATCATCTATCTGGATGATATCCTTATATTCTCGACTACCCTGGAGCTCCACCGTACGCTTGTGAAGACAGTTCTGCACACAGTGTGGAAGCACAAACTTTATGTAAAAGCAGAAAAGTGCGATTTCAAAAAGAGTCAATACGATTCCTGGGGCTAATCATCTCCACTGGTGGTCTTGCTATGGATCCACAAAAGGTGCAGGCAATCTTGGACTGGCCAACTCCCTTGGATAAGAAGGGAGTGCAAAGATTTGTGAGTTTCGCAAATTTTTATGGGAGGTTTATAAAGAACTTTTCCCCCATCATTTCACCAATCACCCAAGTAACCCGTTTACATACATCAGTTCCTGTGGTCCCCAGAAGCCCAATCAGACTTTGACAAACTTAAATCTCTTTTTACCTCTGCACCAATCCTGCAACACCCTGATCCTGCCCTGCCTTACATCTTAGAGGTTGACACCTCTGAAGTTGTCGCAGGGGCAGTTTTATCTCAACGTCAGGGGCCTAAGTCGTTGCTCCATCCTGTGGCCTTCTCCTCCTGGAAAATGAGTCAGTCTGAAAGAAATTATGATGTGGGTGTTTGAGAACTCTTGGCTATTAAAACTGCCCTAGAGGAGTGGCAGTATCTCCTTGAAGGTGCTCAGCTCCCCATTATGATATTCACGGATCACAGAAACCTAGAGTATCTTCGCACTGCTAAATGAGTAAGACCCCAACAGGCTTGATGGGCTTTGTTTTTTGCTAGATTCAATTTTCATATTTCCTTCCAAACTGGGTCCAAGAGCGGGAAGGCTGATGCCTTGTCCTGGATGTTTCCTGACACTCCCAAAGAAATCACTCCCAGCACTATATTGTCTCCACAGAACTTCCTCATGATCCAAACCGACCTGATTTCCTCACTTAAACAAGCTTCTTCTCAATGCTCTGAACAAGAGGCACTGTCCTTAAGAAACCAGGAAAGGTTTCTTTGAAAGGTTTCTTTGGTATCAAAACAAAATCTTTGTTCCGCAGCAAGCCAGAATCCAGATTCTAAAGACTTTGCATGACCACCAACTTGCTGGTCACTTCGGGGTACGAAAGACTTTGGAGCTTGTTCAGCGATATTTTTGGTGGCCCACTCTGAAACCTGATTGCAGGGAATATGTCAGTTCCTGCACCACCTGTCAGCGTAACAAGGGGACTAACATCAAATCTTGGGGCTTGCTATGCCCATTGCCAGTGCCGGAGCAACCATGGAAAGAAATATCTATGTATTTCATAGCAGAGTTACCACCCTCAGAGGAATTTACAGCCATCGTGGTAGTCATTGACCGCTTATCCAAAATGGTGCACTTCTTGCCCACAATGGGTATACCATCTGCTGCAGACATAGCAAAGATCTTTATAAAAGAGATAGTCAGATTTCACGGCCTACCTAGCAACATTGTGTCCGACAGAGGGGTGCAATTCACCTCTACGTTCTGGAAAGAGCTGTGAAAAATGCTTTCCATTAAAGTGTGTCTATCTTCAGCTTACCATCCTCAAAGCAATGGTCAAACCGAAAGAACTAATCAAACTTTAGAACAATATCTATGTTGCTTTTGCTCCTTCTCCCAGGACGATTGGATCTCGTTACTCCCATGTGCGGAGTTTGCATACAACAATTTAGTCCATGCTTCCACTAATCAGTCACCTTTCTGGGCCAACTACGGTTTCCATCCCTCATTTTTGCCCAATGTCATACCAGAGACTTCAGTATCCGCAGTCCAGGACAGGATAAATTCCATTCAGGTAAATTACCTAACCCTCCAGGCAACTATGCAAAAAGCCCAAGAGAATTATAAAAAACATTATAACAAGGGGAGGAGAGACCCTGTCTTTAAGATTGGAGACAAAGTATGGCTCTCTTCAACAAATCTCAAGCTTCCTTGCCCCTCCCAGAAGCTAGGACCAAGGTTTATCGGTCCATTCACAATTAAGAAAGAAATTAACCCAGTAGCATTTGAATTGTCTTTACCAAGCTCCTATAAAATCCACCCAGTATTCCATGTTTCTTTGTTAAAATCTGTTGTTTCCAGTCCTTTTCCAGGGAGAGAAGAAGCTCCACCGCCTCCAGTCTCAGAGAGGTAGGACTATTCAATTCCTTTGTTAAATGGAAGGGTTACTCTGTAGAAGACAATTCTTTGGAACCAGCAGATAATATTCATGCCTCTAGTCTGTTGCACAGGTTTCGAGCCCGATACCCCGAAAGATGGGCTCGATTGGGCATCCTGAGGCTGCCCCTTGGGGGGGCACTGTCTGGGTAACAGTAGTAGGACGGGTAATTCTGCCAGTATCCATCATGGTGGCGCTGGACGAAACCCTGTGCGCATGCACGCACGTAGGCACACAACGACGGGTGCACACAGGTGCGCAACAGCAGGAGCGCGCAGACGCGTGTGCTAACGCACATGCATCACGGTAATTATTGGCGCCCTTTGGTCTATTTAAGCCTGCTGCTGGTATACGCTGGTCACTGGATTATCGTCAGCTTCCTTTGTCTCCTGTGCCTGTTGTTATACCTGCTTCTTGTTACCACCTGGCTTGCCTGACTACTCCTGTTTTCTGCCTGCATTGACCCCGGCTTGGACCTGACTACTCTCCTTTAGGGATGAGCCGAACACCCCCCTGTTCGTTTCGCACCAGAACATGCGAACAGAAAAAAAGTTCGTTCGAACATGCGAACACCGTTAAAGTCTATGGGACACGAACATGAATAATCAAAAGTGCTAATTTTAAAGGCTTATATGAAAGTTATTGTCATAAAAAGTGTTTGGGGACCTGGGTCCTGCCCCAGGGGACATGGATCAATGCAAAAAAAAGTTTTAAAAACGGCCATTTTTTCAGGAGCAGTGATTTTAATAATGCTTAAAGTCAAACAATAAAAGTGTAATATCCCTTTAAATTTCGTAGCTGGGGGGTGTCTATAGTATGCCTGTAAAGGGGCGCATGTTTCCTGTGTTTAGAACAGTCTGACAGCAAAATGACATTTTGAAGGAAAAAACTCATTTAAAACTACTCGCGGCTATTGCATTGCCGACAATACACATAGAAGTTCATTGATAAAAACGGCATGGGAATTCCCCAAAGGGGAACCCCGAACCAAAATTAAAAAAAAAAAATGACGTGGGAGTCCTCCTAAATTCCATACCAGGCCCTTCAGGTCTGGTATGGATATTAAGGGGAACCCCGGCCAAAATTTAAAAAAAAAAATGACGTGGGGTTCCCCCTAAATATGGATTTTAAGGGGAACCCCGCGCCAAAAAAAAAAAAAAAACGGCGTGGGGTCCCCCCAAAAATCCATACCAGACCCTTATCCGAGCACGCAACCTGGCAGGCCGCAGGAAAAGAGGGGGGGACGAGAGTGCGGCCCCCCCTCCCTCCTGAACCGTACCAGGCCACATGCCCTCAACATTGGGAGGGTGCTTTGGGGTAGCCCCCCAAAACACCTTGTCCCCATGTTGATGAGGACAAGGGCCTCATCCCCACAACCCTGGCCGGTGGTTGTGGGGGTCTGCGGGCGGGGGGCTTATCGGAATCTGGAAGCCCCCTTTAACAAGGTGACCCCCAGATCCCGGCCCCCCCCTGTGTGAAATGGTAAGGGGGTACATAAGTACCCCTACCATTTCACGAAGAAAGTGTCAAAAATGTTAAAAATGACAAGAGACAGTTTTTGACAATTCCTTTATTTAAATGCTTCTTCTTTCTTCTATCTTCCTTCATCTTCTGGTTCTTCTGGTTCTTCTGGCTCTTCTGGTTCTTCCTCCGGCGTTCTCGTCCAGCATCTCCTCCGCGGCGTCTTCTATCTTCTTCTCCTCGGGCCGCTCCGCACCCATGGCATGGGGGGAGGCTCCCGCTCTTCTCTTCTTCTTTTCTTCTCTTCTTCTCTTCTTCTTTTCTTCTTTTCTTCTCCGGGCCGCTCCGCAATCCATGCTGGCATGGAGGGAGGCTCCCGCTGTGTGACGGCGCTCCTCGTCTGACAGTTCTTAAATTACGGGGGGGCGGGGCCACCCGGTGACCCCGCCCCCCTCTGACGCACGGTGACTTGACGGGACTTCCCTGTGGCATTCCCCGTGACGTCACAGGGAAGTCCCGTCAAGTCACCGTGCGTCAGAGGGGGGCGGGGTCACCGGGTGGCCCCGCCCCCCCGTTATTTAAGAACTGTCAGACGAGGAGCGCCGTCACACAGCGGGAGCCTCCCTCCATGCCAGCATGGATTGCGGAGCGGCCCGGAGAAGAAAAGAAGAAAAGAAGAAGAGAAGAAGAGAAGAAAAGAAGAAGAGAAGAGCGGGAGCCTCCCCCCCATGCCATGGGTGCGGAGCGGCCCGAGGAGAAGAAGATAGAAGACGCCGCGGAGGAGATGCTGGACGAGAACGCCGGAGGAAGAACCAGAAGAGCCAGAAGAACCAGAAGAACCAGAAGATGAAGGAAGATAGAAGAAAGAAGAAGCATTTAAATAAAGGAATTGTCAAAAACTGTCTCTTGTCATTTTTAACATTTTTGACACTTTTTTCGTGAAATGGTAGGGGTACTTATGTACCCCCTTACCATTTCACACAGGGGGGGGCGGGATCTGGGGGTCACCTTGTTAAAGGGGGCTTCCAGATTCCGATAAGCCCTCCGCCCGCAGACCCCCACAACCACCGGCCAGGGTTGTGGGGATGAGGCCCTTGTCCTCATCAACATGGGGACAAGGTGTTTTGGGGGGCTACCCCAAAGCACCCTCCCAATGTTGAGGGCATGTGGCCTGGTACGGTTCAGGAGGGAGGGGGGGCCGCACTCTCGTCCCCCCCTCTTTTCCTGCGGCCTGCCAGGTTGCGTGCTCGGATAAGGGTCTGGTATGGATTTTTGGGGGGACCCCACGCCGTTTTTTTTTTTTTTTTTTGGCGCGGGGTTCCCCTTAAAATCCATACCAGACCTGAAGGGTCTGGTATGGAATTTAGGGGGAACCCCACGTCATTTTTTTTTTTACATTTTGGCCGGGGTTCCCCTTAATATCCATACCAGACCTGAAGGGCCTGGTATGGAATTTAGGGGGACTCCTACGTCATTTTTTTTTTTAATTTTGGTTCGGGGTTCCCCTTTGGGGAATTCCCATGCCGTTTTTATCAATGAACTTCTATGTGTATTGTCGGCAATGCAATAGCCGCGAGTAGTTTTAAATGAGTTTTTTCCTTCAAAATGTCATTTTGCTGTCAGACTGTTCTAAACACAGGAAACATGCGCCCCTTTACAGGCACACTATAGACACCCCCCAGGTACGAAATTTAAAGGGATATTACACTTTTATTGATTGACTTTAAGCATTATTAAAATCACTGCTCCTGAAAAAACGGCCGTTTTTAAAACTTTTTTTTGCATTGATCCATGTCCCCTGGGGCAGGACCCAGGTCCCCAAACACTTTTTATGACAATAACTTGCATATTAGCCTTTAAAATTAGCACTTTTGATTTCTCCCATAGACTTTTAAAGGGTGTTCCGCGGCATTCGAATTTGCCGCGAACACCCCAAATTGTTCGCTGTTCGGTGAACTTGCGAACAGCCAATGTTCGAGTCGAACATGAGTTCGACTCGAACTCGAAGCTCATCCCTACTCTCCTTCATCTGTACCTTGATCATCCTCTCGTGTTTGACACCTGGCTTGGCTACCGATTCCGTTCCTGATTATCCTGCTGTACCTTATCTTGGACTGATTCCTGTTGTGTATGACCTTTGGCCTGGTTCTGAATCTGTTCCTGGTTGCTCGAAGGCTCCATACCTGGGATCTCTTCTCGCACGGTTGCCCTATCAACCTCACCAGCACACCCCAGCAGCTCCCTGCTACCAGCTACCCAGCAATAGCATTCAGGCAACCTGTGCACCTTTGGGCACTGTACTCCCTGTCTCATTCTCAGGGTTACGCTGCACTTAGCCGTAAGGGACGCCCTCTCTGCAATCCAGCCTCACATCCAGGACTTGGCAATTGAGCAGAGAAGAGCATGGAGGAGGAGGAAGGGGGGGTAAAGCTGACAAATCTTGCATCATCACCATTAGCTGTATGGAGACGTGGCATCACAACAAGCTGTTATAATGAGCCCTGTCCTGCATCCTGCAGTAATGAGGACTTTGCGGCTGACTGCCTTTCCCAACGATGCCACAAACTTGCCTTCCACGTGACAGAGCTGGAATGGCCTCATGTGAAAAGAAATAGTGGGTGGGAACCTGCCATTGTATAACAGCACATTCTATGAATTCATGGAAGGGGGCAGAATCCACCAGACGGAAAGGCAGAAGTTGTAAAGTCAACAGCTTTGACAAGCTTGCATTTAGATGCTGGGCATGTGGGTGCCAGTCACTGTATTTTAATTTCACTGCAGCAGATGGGGATGAGAAATTTGCTGGCTATAGTCTACAGCTGGTGATGTGCTACTGGCAGATGTGCTGCAAGGACCTGGGACACCATGCACTATACCATCATCCCTGTCAGTGGAGGCTGCTGAGATGTCATGAGGTAAAGCAGTGTAGACTGGGGTGAGTAAGGAGGAGGAACAGAATTGCATCCCTTTTGTGTGGCTTTCAGGTGCTTTTGCCAATGGGCTGAGTGGTGGGAGGTTTAATGCATTGTCAAGCATGTGGTACCCAAATGGCTGGTGTTTTTGCCACACTTGATGTGCTTGAGACAGAGTTTGCAAATTGCAACAGTGTGATTGGCTGCACATGTGCTAAAAAAAGGCTCAAACAGCTGAGCTATGGGAAGTGGGCTGAGAGATAACAGCTCCACAATGTGATGAAATAGGATGGCTGCTCTCTACTCTTTCTTGATGATTGCTTTGTTGGGGTTGTGCCTCACCCTCACTTTCCTCCTCTGCTTTATCCAGCACCCAAGTCGCATCAGTGACAGTGACCTCATCATCATCATTATCTCCATCCTTATTACCACTGGAGGCAACTTGGCAATATGCTACGGCTGGGGGAACATGACTGCCAATTTGTGTACCAGTGTTCTCTCCTCTCTGTAGGCTCATGTTCCTACCTTCCTCAACCTCAGAACCAAAATCTGAATCAAGTAATGGCTGTGCATCATCAAGGAGCAAGTGACTGATGCTGTGTTCAAATAACTCAGCTGACACCTCCATGCCTGATGCTGGGGCTATAAGCAGGAATAGCAGTGGACAAGGAGGCAGATTTAGCCACTCTGGCAGCTGCAGTGGACTGCGCACTAGTTTCTGCTTTGGTGGAGGATAAGGAGGATGAGGATGGTTTAGTAAGCAAGTCTACCACCTCATCTGCATGCTGTGGCTGGATCAGTGGCGGATCCAGAGTCTAGTCTCGGGAGGGCCACTGCCAGAAAATAAGGTTTTACTTACGTAACTGAATTTAATGTATAATACAGTGTACAGAGGTCAGTAGTATGTAGGGTAGTGTACAGAGGTCAGTAGTATGTAAGGTAGTGTACAGAGGTCTGTAGTATGTAGGGTAGTGTGCAGAGGTCAGTAGTATGTAGGGCAGTGTGCAGGGAACAGTAGGGCACACACTGGGTGGGATCGGGAGGGAATACACGGGGGGATCAGGAGGGCATACATTGGGGGGATCAAGAGGGCAAACACTAGGGGGGATCAGGAGGGCATACACTGGGGGGATCAGGAGGGCATACACTGTGGGGATCAGGAAGGCATACACAGGGGGGGATCAGGAGGGCATACACTGGGGGGATCAGAAGGGCATACACTGGGGGGGGAATCAGGAGAGCATACACGGGGGGATCAGGAGGGCATACATATCAGGAGGGCATACACTAAGGGGTGATCAGGAGGGCATACACTGGGGGGAGATCAGGAGGGCCTACACTGGGGGGATCAGGAGGGCATACACTGGGGGGGATCAGGAGGGCATACACTGGGGGGGAGATCAGGGGGGCATACACTGGGGGGGGATCAGGAGGGCATACACTGGGGGGAGATCAGGAGGGCATATACTGGGGGGAGATCAGAAGGGCATACACTGGGGGGAGATCAGGAGGGTATACACTGGGGAGGGAGATCAGGAGGGCATACACTGGGGGGGAAAACTGGGGAGATCAGGAGGGCATACACTGGGGGGGATCAGGAGGGCATACACTGGGGGGAGATCAGGAGGACATACACTGGGGGGAGATCAGGAGGGCATACACTGGGGGGAGATCAGGAGGGCATACACTGGGGGGAGATCAGGAGGGCATATACTGGGGGGAGATCGGAAGGGCATACACTGAGTGGGAGATCAGGAGGGCATACACTGGGGAGGGAGATCAGGAGGGCATACATTGGGGGGAAATCAGGAGGGCATACACTGGGGGGAGATCAAGAGGGCATACACTGGGGGAGATCAGGAGGGCATACACTGGCTTGAGATCAGGAGGGCATACACTGGGGGGATCAGGAGGGCATACATGGGGGGAGATCAGGAGAGCATATACTGGGGGGAGATCGGAAGGGCATACACTGAGGGGGAGATCAGGAGGGCATACACTGGGGAGGGAGATCAGGAGGGCATACATTGGGGGGGATCAGGAGGGCATACACTGGGGGGAGATCAAGAGGGCATACACTGGGGGAGATCAGGAGGGCATACACTGGGGGGAGATCAGGAGGGCATACACTGGGGGGATCAGGAGGGCATACATGGGGGGAGATCAGGAGAGCATATACTGGGGGGAGATTGGGAGGGCATACACTGGGGAGGGAGATCAGGAGGGCATACACCGAGGGGGCGATCAGGAGGCATACACTGGGGGGGAGATAAGGAGGGCATAAACTGGGGGGGTTGGGAGGGCATACACTGGGGGGGTCAGGAGGGCATACACTGGGGAGATCAGGAGGGCATACAGTGGGGGATCTGGAGGGCATACACTGATACACTGGGGGGGATCAGGAGGGCATACACTGATACACCGGGGGGGGAATCAGGAGGGCATACACTGATACACTGGGAAAGATCAGGAGGGCATACACTGATACACTGGAGGGGATTCAGGAGAGCATACACTGATACACTGGGAGAGATCAGGAGGGCATACAGTGATATACTGGGGGGGATTCAGGAGGGCCTACACTGATACACTGGGGGGATTCAGGAGGACATACACTGATACATGGGGGGATCAGGAGGGCATACACTGGGGGGGATCAGGAGGGCATACACTGATACACTGGGGGGATCAGGAGGGCATACACTGATACACTGGGGGGATTCAGGAGGGCATACACTGATACATGGGGGGATCAGGAGGGCATACACTGGGGGGAGATCAGGAGGGCATACACTGGGGGGATTCAGGAGGGCATACACTGATACACTAGGGGGGGATTCAGGAGGACATACACCAGGGGGCAGTCATAATCTTTTAATGAGTTCAATTTCTCACTTGTCATGAAAAAAAGATGAAGATCTCATTTGTCATAAAGCATAAAAGGGAAAAGAATGTCCACAAATTAAAGTGTCTAATAGTTACATAGTTACATAGTTACTAACAGCACCTCTATGCTAAGCTGCAGCAACTCAGCAGACTCAGCATAGAGGTGCCTGTAAACAAATCCACAATGTAGTGCTAGCAGCAGAGCTCACCTCCAGGAACTTCCACACAGCTCTCTCTGCTCAGCAGCTGCACCCATCTCCCTCTTCCAGATGAGCGTGATCTTGGGGAAAAGGCACATCCCCACCCACCCACTCAAGCAGCAGCCTGCAGGAGAGAGGTTGAAAAACTGCAGGGGGGGAGGGCAGGAGGCGGGGCCTAGCAGAGCAGACATGCATTGTTAGAGCTCCACACCGCTGAGGAGAGAAGAGAAGGACAAAGCGGAGCCTGCAGGCTCAAAAGGTATCCATTTGAACCTTTTTGCCCCAGGGAACAAACTGTGAAAGTTTGGGCAGGAAATATGGTACTGGGAGGAAACCGTGGCAGAAATAAAAATCACCTCACAAAGAGCTCACAGGCACTCACTGCAGCTGAAGCAGCTCCAGTCACCTCACAAGACACAGCATCAGGGCGCTCTCACAGACAGAAAATGTCACAGCAAGACTCTCCATTTGAGTCAGATACACAAATCCTCTCACAAACTTCTCCACAAGCCTCCTCAGTATCCCCAGTAATATTATTACAATTTGAAAAGATGCTTCATAAGGCTTTAAAACAAACCTCAGACCAAATAACAAAAAGCCTAACCAAAGAAATAAGAGAGCTGGGAAACCGCACCGCAGCCTTAGAAATAAAAATGGATGAAATTGAAATTACAACCCAAGAAAATATAACAGAATTGGAACAATTAAAAAAAGAGAATTTAATACTTCAAACTAAGCTCGAAGATTACGAAAATAGAGCCAGACGTTCAAACTTGCGCATAAGGGGAATACCTGAAACTGTGACAGACCTGCAATCTACTATTACTGCTCTATTACAAGAACTAAAGCCAGATATCCCTATTGAACGTTTAGAACTGGACAGAGTACACAGAGCCCTCACAGCCAAAAAGAAAGATGGACCACCACGTGATATAATCACAAAATTTCATTATTACAGAACGAAAGAACAAATACTAATTGCTGCAAGAGAAAAAAAGGAACTTAATTTTCAAGGACACAATTATCAAATTTTTGCTGACCTATCCCAACTTACTATTACTAAAAGACGATCCATGAAACCCCAACTAATGGAACTGCAACGCCACAACATTATGTATTAATGGGGCTTCCCCTTTTCAGTCAGATTTAACTACCAAGGTACAATTTACAGAAGCAGATCAGCAGATGAACTACAACAAACCCTTTTAAAATTAAATCTGACAGAACCCACAAGCAGCAACACTCCCACACGCAGAAGAATAGCGTCATCTTCACCTTCAGGCAGCACCCAGAAAATTTCAGAACAAAATGGGAATCATCATTCTCACAAAAGAGGCCGTTATGCCACATCATCCATGGACCAAGAAGATTCAATGGACTGACATCCTAATTCCTGATATCTCTTCATATATTATACTAAGAGATGGTTCTCTATAAAAAACCTATATTTATAACTGAATGTAACTGCATTCTGATAGTCACACACTGTGTGGGATCATGTTACATTCCAGTTATATTTCTTATTACTTCTGATTCATATAGCCTTAGAATATATAAGTGAAATAAGGAAATTCTTGTTCAGTTATATATTATCAGGTAATAACAATAGATTTATTACTTTTTAGGACAAATATGTTCAATAATCCAGAAGTAATGGAAGCTTTTTCTTTCTTTTCTTAAAACAAATATATTATTACCTAACTAGTTCCTAGAATTATGTTTTTGTTTATTCTAATCTGAAGCAATACAACCTAAATTTTATGAGTTAACATATCTAAACAGTTACATATGAATAAAATATGTAATTGTTTACTCTAAAAGGGTTAAAATCCCCAAATAATTCAAACTATCTTCATCAATACCAAAGTTATTAACAGTACCTTTCTAACTGAATTATTAAGCCTAGGGCAAGACTAACCATATACAACCACCCTGGAATAAATAATTTCAACAAAAACTATATTCTGCACTCCAATTAATGAAACATCATTTTGATGTCTTTTGACATAGCACTTCTCTCCTGTAAGCGGAAGATCCGTGTACCCCCATTAGCCCTCCTCATTCTCCCAACCATATTATGTGGGAGTGTGACGAAGGCACTTATTCCCCTGAGAGAGATATTTATTCTCTTTCACGGGTAAATTGTGATTACTTGCAAAAAATAATTTATACAATGTATCATCTAATCTCATATGTTTTTTGTTTACTCTTTACTCCAGAATTCACTGGTTTCTTTTCTAGCTATTCATCTCTTCAGTCCACACAGGTTGATCTGCGCAGTCAGCTCTGCATAACAAAAAGTAAGTCAAAACTATTTGATCTATTGCCATGGCACCACTGAATATACTTTCCCTGAATGTTCAGGGAATAAATGTCCCTCAAAAAAGGACCAAAGCCTTCCGTACTTTCCATAACAAGAAGGCTCACATAGTATGCCTCCAAGAAACACACTTCACCAAAGATTCTACTCCAAAATATATTTCTCCTTTTTATCAACAAATTTACACGGCTTCTGCCTGTACCAAGCAAAGGGGAACTCTAATTGCATTTCACCGATCCACACCATTCACGTTATCATCAGAAATTAAAGACCCAGAAGGTAGATACCTGATACTCATGGGTTATATAATGGATACAGCAATCACGGTGATTTCCTACTACGCTCCTAACAAACAACCTACACCATTCCTCTCACATATATTACAAGTGATTAATACACACAAAATAGGAACAGTGATAATGTGTGGGGATTCGAACCAGGTCCTCCTCCCATTTCTAGATAAATCACCTTTTACACCATCCAAAATAACCTCTAGATTACCTTTTTCTCAACTTCTTTCCAAATACAATCTGGTAGATTCATGGAGAGAAAGTAACCCAATGAAAAAGAAATTCACTTATTTCTCGCACCCTCATCAAACCTTCACCAGAATAGATCATATTTTTCTAACAATAGGAATGATACCAGAAATTATTGCATCAGATATAATTCCGATTCCGTGGTCCGACCATAATGCAGTATACACTACTATAGCCTCAGCCATACCAAAAGCGCATGACCCAACGTGGTACTTACCGGACATAATGTTCAAACACCCACTACATCAGATGGCCATTGAACAAGCTTTAAAGGAATACATATCAATTAATAATACAACAGACATCTCCCCAATAACACTGTGGGAAGCTCATAAGCCTGTCTTGCGTGGTACAATACAAAGACAAATGGCACTATTTAAACAGGAACGCAAAAATCTAGCAAAAAAACTAGAACTCAATTTTAATGCAGCCTACATATCATTTCAAGATAATCCATCTCAGAGTACAAAATCTCATCTGGAAAAATCTAGATTGGAATACGATCTATTTCTCACTGAGTCAGTTGATAAATCCCTCAAACGCTCCAAACACAATTTCTACATGAATACAAACAAACCAGGTACATATTTGGCTCGGGCATTAAATTCAACTAACAAATCTTTCAAACCAATACGTTTGAAATTATCAAAAAATGTTTACACTTGTAATCCAGTTAAAATAGTCCATAAATTTCACTCACATCTCGCAACTTTATACAAGACAAACAATGAATTTAATCCTACAGAAGCTGAATCCTTCTTCTCAAAAATAACCTTACCTGAGTTATCTCAGAATCAAAAAAGCAGTTTGGATGAGCCTATAACTATAGATGAAGTTGCTAACGCCATAAAAGACCTAAAACTTAACAAAAGACCAGGCCCAGACGGCTACTCGGCTTTATACTATAAAACATTCTCAGAAATACTCTCTCCCATTCTCACTGAAACTTTTAACAAACTTCTAGATGGACATTCTTTTCGGCAAGAAACACTAATGGCAATTGTTTGTATGATCCCAAAACCCCTTTCTGATGATACTTCCTGTGTGAATTATCGGCCTATCTCTCTGTTAAACCTCGATATTAAATTATTAGCAAAAATAATAGCAAAACGCCTCAATAGAATTATAGGAAAATTAATACATAGAGATCAAATAGGCTTCATGCCAAATAGACAGGCAGGCGATAATATACGCAGGGCAGTGTTATTGGCACATATTGCTAAAAAACGGAAAATCCCTTTATGTTTTCTATCTCTCGATATTAAGAGGGCATTTGACACAGTATCCTGGCAATATATGCAATATTCATTACAAAAATGGGGTTTTGGACCCCACTTTTTAACATGGATCAAAGCATTATATAATAAACCCAAAGCCTATATAAAATATGCTGGATACAAATCTGAAGCCTTTAATATCGAAAGAGGTACCCGACAGGGTTGCCCATTATCTCCCTTATTATTTGCCCTTATACTCGAACCCATGGCCCAATACATCAGAACAAACAAAACTATAACTGGCATTGAAGTAGGAGGTATTACACACAAATTATGTATATTTGCAGACGATATATTACTTTTTCTATCATCACCCCAGGTCTCTGGTCCTAACTTAATACCAGCTCTTGATGGATTTGCAGCCCTATCCGGCCTTATGATTAATCCTAAGAAATGCCTAGTGCTTAATATTTCACTCACAAACATGGAATTGATCCCTGCTAGGGCTGCACTCCCATTCACATTGGCAGAAAAATCAATCCCATATCTTGGAATTCATTTAACAGCATCTCATTCTGACTTATTCTCAACCAATTATCCTCCTGTATTAAGACAGATCACAAATCTAATAAAACAATGGTCGCAACTTCCTTTATCCTGGATAGGGAAGATTAATGCAATCAAAATGACTATTCTACCCAAATTGCTTTATCTATTCAGAGTCCTCCCTATTCCAATTCCTTCCTATTTTTTGAGAATAGTACAAAAAAGAGAAACTTCGTTTATATGGGGCTCTTCTAAACCACGTATACCTATACACACACTACATCTTCCCAAAAATAAAGGAGGCCTGGGATACCCTAATTTTACTAACTACTACAGAGCAGCACATTTGGCCAGTCTGTCCAAATACCATGCAAAACAGGAAATCCCATTATGGGTATTTATAGAGGCTTCAGAAAATGACTCTCTATTAATATCAAATTTATTATGGCTTGATCCTAAAGACCGCTTTAAAATTCATAATCCCATAACTAAACACTTCTTATCTCTCTGGGATAAACTAAAAACCAAATATCAGTTACAATCTCCACATAATCCTCTCCTTTCTTTTATCAGAAATCCGGCCTTTTATCCGGCATGGATCTACCCAAATTCTTTTAAAGCTTGGACAACATCAGGCATTCAGACACTAAATGACTTCATAGCATCTAAATCATTCCTTTCATTCCCATCGCTTAGAGAAAAATATGATCTACCAAACTCTGAGATATTTAGATATCTCCAAATCAAAAATTTCTATACACCATTCCTAAAGGGGGATACACCATTATCCCAATTATCCATTTTTGAATCAATCTGTACAAAAGATTTGTACCATTTGCTAAAGGTACAATTTCATCACTTTATAATCAATTATATGGAGTAGCAAATCTTAATAGACCCTCTTACGTTCAGAGGTGGGAGGAGGACCTGGGACGAACTTTAGAAGACACGGACTGGTCTAATATATGGCTCACATCTAAGTCATCTTCACCCAACATCTTGGCACTGGAGACAAATTATAAAGTCCTAACTCGCTGGTACCTTGTACCCGCTAGAGTGGCAAAATATTCACCTAATACCTCAGCTCTTTGTTTTTGAGGATGCCCAGAAATAGGCACATATTTACACATATGGTGGACGTGCCCAGTAATCCAAACCTTCTGGAAGGAAGTCTTTGTGATTGCATTTAAAATATTTAAAAAAATAATACAACCAGATCCATATTTAACTTTACTTAATCTAAAACCGGAATGGTTAACACTCTCTCAATTCAAACTTATGATCCAACTAATAACGGCTACAAAACAAACAGTGGCCAAGGCATGGAAATCTCCTACATTGGTACTAGCAGAAACAATTCACAGAATGAATAATACAATGTCCCATGCTAAGATGGTAGCCATCGATCAAAATCAAATTCCAAAATTTGAAAAACTTTGGCATCCTTGGATAAAACAACAGTTCCTGTCAAATTTCAATGACTCTGTCCTGTTGCCATGGTAACAGATTAAATGACTTACAGAGACACCCATTCTAAGGCTTCAAAGAGAACTAAAAAGAATAATAAACTGACGAGCGGGACAACCTTGTGGACCATACCTCTACCTTTCAACCCTTTTTCTTCTTTCTCTTTCCTTTTCTCCACCTTACGATTAAAGCTCATTATCAGAATTTATTTGACCTATATACACTCTACTTGTAAACAATATGTATAGTAGGTATAAATCATTTAAATACCTACAAAAGTAACTAAGGAAATGATATATATCTTTAATTTAGGTTTACGTGAACCCAATGTTTAATATTTGAAATTTCATGATATTTACCTATATAAACCCTACTGTAAAACAATGAGCTTACTTTATAGATCCTTGTAAACTTACTTTATGTATCTTTATGTATCTTTATAACATTGTATACTCAATAAACTTCTTTTGACAAGGAAAAACTGCAGGGGGAGGTACAGGGGGCGGAGAGTGCAGTCAAGGTTTCTGAGCCGTAATTCATGCTTAGAATGCCTGCGAGTTGCCCTGACCGCAGATCTGGTTACCCGGCGTGCGCTCAGCCTCAGTCTTTAATATTTTCTTGGGGCTGCAATTGCCCTGTTGCCCCCCCTGGATCTTCCCCTGGGCTGGATAGCGCAGGCAACATCATTAAACAGAGGAAATGATGCCCTGCCTGAGGACTGACCACATCCACCTTTGCCTGTGGACACATACACTGTTGGCCCCCTCAAAGTGCCATGGGAACATCTGCCTCTCCTGGTTGGCCTCCCAGACATGATGGGGGTTGCTTATTAACAAAATGTAATAAAGATGTGGAAATGTGTATGAGGATGCACTTTAATTAATGGAAAGTGGTACTCACTACCCAGACACACTCCACTAACACACTACAATATATTACAGTAAAACTGCACTGATGCACTGCATTATACTGCGTTAAATGCAGTATAATGCAGTAACGCACAGTAACGCACAGAAATATACTGCCTTAAATGTGTATGAATGCACAGAAATATACTGTGCTAAACGGCACGTGATGCACTGAAATATACTCAGTTAAACGTTCACTAACGCACCAAAATATAAGAAATATACTGCGTTATACATGCAGTAATGCACTGAAATATACTGCGTTAAACGGAACATACTGTGCTGCAGTATACTGTGTTAAACGCGCAGTAAGGCACAGAAATATACTGTGCTCAACGACACATATCGCACTGAAATATACTGCGTTGAACAGTACATAATGCACTGAAATATACTGCGTTAAACGGCACGTAACACGCTGACATATACTGCGTTAAATGTGCACTAATGCACAGAAATATACTGCGTTACACGTGCACTAATGCACAGAAATATACTGTGCAGTACAGTAATACACAGAAATATAACGTGTTAAATGCGCACTAATGCACTGAAATATACTGTGTTAAACATGCAGTAATGCACTGAATATATACTGCGTTAAACGTGCAATAATGCACAGAAATATACTGCGTTAAACGTGCAGTAACGCACTGAAAAATACTGCGTTAAATGTGCACTAACACACAGAAATCTACTGTGTTAAACTGGCATTAACGCACTGAAATATACTGTGTTAAATGGCACGTAACGCACTGAAATATACTGCATTAAACGTGCAGTAATGCACTGAAATATACTGCAGTAAACATGCACTAATGCACAGAAATATACTGCGTCAAACGGCACGTAATGCACTGAAATATACTGCATTAAACGTGCACTAACGCACTGAAAAATACTATGTTAAACGGCGAGTAACACGCTGAAATATACTGTGTTAAACTTGCAGCAATGCACAGAAATATACTGTATTAACCACTTCAGCCCCGGAAGATTTTACCCCCTTCCTGACCAGAGCGTTTTTTGCGATTCAGCACTGCGTCGCTTTAACTGACAATTGCGCAGGCGTGCGATGTGGCTCCCAAACAAAATTTACGTCCTTTTTTTCCCACAAATAGAGCTTTCTTTTGGTGGTATTTGATCACCTCTGCAATTTTTATTTTTTGCGCTATAAACAATAAGTGCGACAATTTTGAAAAAAGCGCATTATTTTTTACATTTTGCTATAATAAATATCCCCCAAACATATATAAAAAAAACATTTTTTTTACTCAGTTTAGGCCGATCGTATTCTTCTACATATTTTTGGTAAAAAAAAATCGCAATAAGCGTTGATTGATTGGTTTGCACAAAAGTTATAGCGTTTACTAAATAGGGGATAGTTTTATAGCATTTTTATTATAAATTATTTTTTTACTAGAAATGGCGGCGATCAGCGATTTTTATTGTGACTGCAATGTTATGGCGGACATGTCGGACATTTTTGACACATTTTTGGGACCATTGTCATTTATACAGCGATCAGTGCGATTAAAAATGCATTTATTACTGTGTAAATGACACTGGCAATGAATGGGTTAACCACTAGGGGGTGGGGAGGGGTTAAGTGTGTCCTAGGGGAATGATTTCTAACTATCAGGGGGATGGACTGGTGTGTGACGTCACTGATCTCTGCTCCCAATGACAGGGAGCAGAGATCGAGTGACACTTGTCTCTAGGCAGAACGGGGAGATGCTGTTTACATCAGCATCTCCCCGTTCATCCTCTCCATGAGGCATCACGGGTATCCCTGCGGCAATTGAGTCCACGGGACCCACAACCCGACTCACGGAGCTCCCGGGCGGCTCGCACACAATGGCACGGCGGGGAATTCAAATGGACGTACAGGTACGCCCATTTGCCCAGCCGTGCCATTCTGCCGATGTACATCGGCGTGCGCCAGTCGGGAACCGGTTAAACGTGTAGTAACATACTGAAATATACTACGTTAAACATGCAGTAACAATACAGAAATATACTGTGCTAACCACTTGCCGACCAGCTCATGCAGATATACTGCGGCAGGTGAGGAGAGGCAGAACAGGGAACTAGCTATGTAAACAAGGCGATTTCCCGTTCTGCCAGATGACATGACAGAGATCTACTGTTCTCAGTGATTTCTGTCATGTTTCAGTAAGGCCATCCCCCCTACAGTTAGAACACACCCAGGGAACACACCTAACCCCTTGATCGCCCCCTAGTATTAACCCCTTCCCTGCCAGTGTCATTTTTACATTGATCAGTGCATTATATAGCACTGATCAAAGTAATAATGTCACTGGTCCCCAAAAAGTGTCATTTTGGGTCATATTTGTCCACTGCAGTGTCGCAGTCCTGCTAAAAATCGCAGATCACTGCCATTACCAGTAAAAACAATAAAAAAATAAAAGTCTCTTAATCTATCCCATAGTTTGTAGATGCAATAACTTTGCGCAAATCAATCAATATACGCCTATTTTTTTTTACCAAAAATATGTAGAAAAATATACTGATCAGCCTAAACTGATGAATACATTTTTTTTTTTTGGATATTTATTATAGCAGGAAGTAAAAATATTTTTTTTAAATAATTGTTGGTCTTTTTGTTTATAGCGCAAAAAAGAAAACCGCAGCGGTGATCAAATACCACCAAAGAAAGCTCTATTTGTGGGTAAAAACATACGTAAATTTTGTTTGTGTACAGTGTCACACGACTTAACTTGTCAGTTAAAGCGACGTAGTGCAGTATCGCAAAAAATGGCCTGGTCATTAAGGGGGCAAATCCTTTTCGGGCTGAAGTGGTTAAATGTGTACTAACGCTCTAAAATATACTGCATTAAACAGCATGTAATGCATTAATTACTGTAAAAATGTCACTGGCAATGAAGGGGTTAACACTAGGGATGGTGAAGGGGTTAACTGTGTTCCCTGGGAGGTGATTCTAACTGAAGGGGGAGGAGACTAGATGGAAGTGATGGATCGGGGTTCCTAGCTAACAGGAACACACAATCTGTCACATTTAACTCAGTTCCCACACACAGGGGAAGTGTGTGTTTACAAACATCATCCCTGTTCTTTGTCTCCTGCTCATGATCGCTCGTGGCCGGCAGTCATCGCATTCGTTGTCCGCGAGCACCGGCACCCCCGCTGTGCAGCACGCGCGTACCTGCTATCCGGTCCCCGTGAGCTGACATATAGCAATGTGGTTTCATGCAGGGGAGCCAACTTGCCACAGTACAACTGCGGCGGCTGGTCTGAAAGTGGTTAAATGTGCACTAACACACTGAAATATGCTGCATTAAACGTGCACTAATGCAGTGAAATATACTGTGTTAAATGGCACGTAACACACTGAAATATATTGCGTTAAACGTGCAGCAATGCACAGAAATATACTGAGTTAAACGTGCATTAGGGCACAGAAATATACTACATTAAACGTGCAGTAACACACAGAAATCTACTGTGTTAACCACTTGCCCACCAGCTCACGCAAATATACTGCAGCAGGTCGGCTCTCCTGCGTGAACTGACTCAATGTCCGCCACGACCCGTGGGGAGGAGAGGCAGAACGGGGAACTGCCCATTCTGTTCCCAATGTAATTTCCCGTTCTGCCAGATGACATGACAGAGATCTACTGTTCCCAGTGATCGGGAACAGTGATCTCTGTCAAGTTCCAGTAAGCCCACCCCCCCACAGACATGATGGGGGTTGCTTATTAACAAAATGTAATAAAGATGTGGAAATGTGTACGAGGATGCACTTTAATTAATGTAAAGTTGTGTTTGGTGCACTTTAACCTGAGTACTTGCTACCCAGACACACTCCACTGACACACTACAATATACTGCAGTAAAACTGCACTGATGCACTGCATTATACTGCGTTAAATGCAGTATAATGCAGTAACGCACAGTAACACACAGAAATACACTGCCTGTGTATGATTGCACAGAAATATACTGTGCTAAATGGCATGTGATGCACTGAAATATACTCAGTTAAACGTGCACTAACGCACCGAAAAATAACTGCGTTATACGTGCAGTAATGCACTGAAATATACTGTGTTAAATGGCACATACTGCGCTGCAGTATACTGTGTTAAACGGGCAGTAATGCACAGAAATGTACTGCGTTACATGGCACATAATGCACTGAAACCTACTGCGTAGGTTGCGTAATGCAAGTGATATATACTGCATTAAATGGCACATAATGCACTGAAATATATTGCGTTAAACGTTCACTAACGCATTGAAATACACCGCATTAAACAGCACGTAACACACTGAAATATACTGTGCAGCAATTCACAGAAATATACTTTGTTGAGCATGCAGTAATGCACTGAAATTTACTGTGTTAAACATGCACTAACGCACTGAAATATACTGCATTAAATGGCACGTAAGGCATTGAAATATACTGCGTTAAATGTACAGTAAGGCTTTGAAATATACTGCATTAAACGTGCACTAACGCACTGAAATATACTGCGATAAATGGCATGTAATACACTGAAATAAATGCCATTAAATGTGCACTAACGCACAGAAATATACTGCGCTAAATGTGCAGTAATGCAATGAACTATATTGCATTAAACAGCACATAACACACTGAAATATACTGTGTTAAATGGCGTGTAATGCACTGAAACCTACTGCATTAAACAGCACATAATGCACTGAAATATACTGCATTAAACAGCATGTAACACACTGAAATATACTGCGTTAAACGTGCTAAACGTGCAGTAATGCACTGAGCTATACTGCGTTAAACAGCACATAACGCACTAAAATATATTGCGTTAAACGGCACGTAATGCACTGAAACCTACTGCGCTAAAAGTGCACTAACGCACTAAAATATACTGCATTAAACAGCATGTAACTCACTGAAATATACTGCTTTAAACGTGCAGTAACACACACAAATATACTGCGTTAAACGTGCAGTAACGCACAGAAATATACTGCGTTAAATGTGCAGTAATGCACTGAACTATACTGCATTAAACGGCACATAACACACTGAAATATACTGCATTAATTGGCGTGTAATGCACTGAAACTTACTGCATTAAACAGCAAGTAATGCACTGAAACTTACTGCATTAAACAGCAAGTAATGCACTGAAATATATTGCGTTAAACAGCATGTAACACACTGAAATATACTGCATTAAACGTGCAGTAATGCACAGAAATATACTGCATTAAATGTGCAGTAACGCACTGAAATATACTGCGTTAAACATGCACTAATGCACAGAAATATACTGCGTTAAACGTGCACTAAAGCACAGAAGTATACTGCCTTAAATGTGCAGTCAGGCAGAGAAATATACTGTGTTAAACATGCACTAACGCACTCAAATATGCTGCATTAAATGGCATGTAACTCACTAAAATATATTGAGTTAAACATGCACTAACGCACATAACAATAGTGAGTTACAAGCACAGTAACGCACTGAAATATACTGCATTAAACGTGCACTAAAGCAAGAAATATTCTGCAGTATTGCAGAGAAATTTACTGTGTTAAACATACACTAACATACTCAAATGTGCTGCATTAAATGGCACCCAACTCACCGAAATATACTGCGTTAAACATGCAGTAATGCACAGAAATATACTGCGTTAAACATCCAGTATTGCAATGAAATATACTGCATTAAATGGCACGTAACACACTGAAATATACTGTGTTAAATGGCACTTAACACACTGAAGTTCAGCGGATTCAGGGCCTTCTTTACAAGCTGCACTATATACCATTGAAAATATTGGAAAGGACTCCAGACACCGTATTGGTCGAAATCCCAAATCTTGCCCCATTGACCATTTCCCTCCCCCTCCTATACATTTCCCCTTCTCTTAGCCAGAGTATCATCCATTAAATATCTGGGAGTTCTGGTCACTAGACAGCTTACGGATTATTATTCCCTTAATATAGAACCCCTCATTACATTGGTTAAAACTAAAACTCAAATCTGGACCAGGCTACCTTTGGGAGTGATGGGTCGAATAAACCTGATCAAAATGATCTTCCTACCTAAAATATTGTATTTGATTTGGCACGCTCCCCTATACATACCTTTGAAATTCTTTAAGATCCTAGAAGCTAGTCTTAACTCCTTTCTCCCTTGTGTAGGGCCATAGTAGGCACAAGTTAGCATGGATAGCCCTTAAGAAACCCATTTCTTTAGGAGGAGTGGCCCTACCTGACTTCAAATATTACTATCCGGCCTCCCAACTATCTTTTATTACTTCGACTAACCCGACTTTTCACTGTACCAAGCTTTAGTATGTAATAATCCCACACACCCTGCTCATACTCCCTTACAGTCCATTTTTTGGGGGAAAACACACTATGGCTATCCCAGATGTAACAATAGTATGCTATCCCACCACCGACGAATATGGGAACTTGCCCTTAGAATCAATATCCATCATCTCACTCCCATACCCCCCTATGGTATAACAGTAACTTACCAGAACTACTTACGGTGCCAGACCCTGTAGTGTGGGCTACCCAGGGAATAATATATTTGCACCACGTTATAACTACTTCCAGGCCCAAAACATTTCAATCACTAAAGGCAGAATTTGCACTCCCTAAACATCTGTTTTAGATACTTACAGCTCTGTCATGTCCTGCAAACCCAATTTAACCATATATATCACTCTTTGACAACCCCTCCCATAGTACATACTATTTTTGGCACAGAATCTACCAAACTAATTTCTACCTTCTATTCCACTGTCCGTCTCCCCCAAGTTACTGATTTGGCTTATAAAGTTAAAGCTCACTGGGAGTCTGACACTGGAATTATAGAGGATGATGACAGGGAGGAAATTTGGAATAATACTAAATTTGTCTCTCCTAAAATGTCAGATGTCAGAGAACATACAGGCTGAGCAGAAGATCCAACATGGCGGATCCCCGCTACAACAGCGCTCGGAGAAAGAATGTGGCAGCGTAGCTGCCCCCACGCTAGAACAATATGCACATAATCCCGGTGGCCAGAAATCTTTGCAGCAGCCACCTACCTCGTATGCAGCAAAAGCGGCAAACAACAGCCCCACCATGCAGCAGAAGCACATGGAACAGCAGGCAGCACAGAAGTTGGCGCTGGCAGCACATGGCAACACAGTGAGTACACTTGTGTCTCCCCTCCCTCCTCTTGGTGTAGCAGACCCCCCTGACTCTGAGCATAGAGAACCCTCTCTGCAGGACATTCTAACTGCAGTTCATACCTATGGCTCCTCACTCACTGACCTGTCCACAAAAGTTAGAAGTATGAAAGAAGGTATACTGCAGATTAGACATGACATGCAAAAGATAAGGGAAAGGGCCACTGCTTTGGAGGGTAGGGTGAGCTCCATGGAGGATGAGCTGCATCCAATTCAGCAAGATGTTCAAATGACTTCTGCTAAAGTGGCTGATACAGCGACCAGAGTGGAAGACATGGAAAACAGGCTGGGACGGAGTAGTCAGTCAGTATGCCTGAAAAACCCAAAGGGAAGAACCCAGTTGGTTTCATTGAAACCTGGCTAGCTGACACGTTTGGCAAAAACAACCACACTCCATTCTTTTCTGTGGAGAGAGCTCACAGGGTGCCTTCTAGCCCACCGCCACCAGGGGGCAATTATAGACCTTTTCTATTGAAACTCCTACAGTATAAAGATAGAGATATTATCCTTCGCTTGGCTAGACAAAAAGCTAATCTGGAAATACAGGGCATCAAAAAATCCATATATCCGGATTTCTCATCAGCCATCCAAAAACAGAGGGCCAGATTTACCAACATAAAGAAACGCCTGCGAGCAATATCAGTGATGTATTCCATGCTTTACCCAGCCAAACTACGTATAGTTGCAGATGGGTTTGTACACTTCTTTAAAAACCCAGCTATGGCTGCCAACTGGCTTGACCGGCATGATCGACACCTGCGAGCGGCTGCTCGAGATGACGGCTCGAGCTAGAAGCATACGCTAACCTGCCGTCATTTATTCTGTTTACTTGCCTTGCTAACAATGGAGCCCAAAGAGGAACACTGTGAACTTGCTGGTGTATTACATCTCTTACCAGCATCTTGTCTACCTGTCTCCCTGGCACGGGGTCCTAGCCCTCGCTTGTCCCCCCCCTCACATAGCCCTGCGGGGCACACATGGAAGGTTTTCCAATTGGAACTTCCGTATTCTTTGTTGGAAGACTGTTTATATTCCTTTAATTTTTTGTTGTTTTTCAGCCTTGGTTGGGTGGGCTCTACCTCTAGAAATCATTCTACAGCTCCAGGCTGCCATGCGACTCTGTACCCAAGAGCGAGATGACTGCTGCTAATCACATTGAGTGCCTACTGCGCAAAAGTTATCATGGGAATCTGCTAGACTGGATTGCCAAGTCCCTCCTTCACAAACCGGACCCACGCTGGTTTGGGGACTTTCCCACATTTCTCCTCTTTAAATAGGTAAACAGGTAGACTCAATCCTCTCCTGGAACATCAGAGGCTTGCATGATCCTATAAAAAAGGACCGCAGTATTTACCTTTTTCTCACACCAGGCTCCTGCTGTTATTTGCTTACAGGAGACTCGCCTCACCAGTGACACTACCAATCTTATTCATGTGTCTAAATACCCTGTACAGTATCACTCTGTGCACACCAGATACTCTAGAGAGGTTAGTATATTGTTCTCCAGGAATGCCTCATTCACTAAACTCGACACCCAAATAGACTCTGAGGGCAGATTTATTTTTTTGATGGGTAGGTGGGAATCTCATGCCTGTGTAATTGCTAATGTTTATGTACTCCCACCTTTTACACTGGTAGTACTGCAATGTTTATCTAAGGTTTTTGGCTAGGCATCCCCAGCTCCCAGTATATGTCGTAGGTGAATTCAACAGTACACTGGATGCCTCACTTGAATTACTGCCCGCAAGGCCCCAGAACTATTACTACTTTAGCCAAATGTATAGCTGAACTTGGGTTTAAGGATCTATGGAGATGTCACTTCCCGCTCAAGGCCCAATTCTCCTGCCATTCATTGACACACTCTACGCTATTGCGTATAGATTTTGCACCGGGAAATGCCATTAATCATCGTTATGACCCTGTGGTGACCTACCACTAGACTACCTGTCCATTGGAAGCTAAACCCATTCTGGCTCCAGCTGTTTACTGACACTGAACTCAAGCAGTTTCACATTAGAAACTTTTTAACAGATAACAAACCTTCAGCCACTTATGGGGTGGTATGGGATACCCTGAAGGCCTTCATTAGCGGTATCTGCATTAAGGAGATTGCTACAATTAAGACCAAGAGTAGATAGTGAGCCAAAGATGCCAACCTAGCAGTAGATAGAGCTGAAGAAACATTCCTACAAGCCCCTACACCTGACCAGGAGAGGCAGTGGATAGATGCACTAAAACTTTACGCACCATACATCACCAGCAAGCTGACAATAAGCGTTTCTTCACCTCTCAAACATACTTTGAAGAGGGTGGGAAAACTGGTCATATGCTGTCTATGATAGCCAGATCCCAACAACCCTCCAACATTATACACAGACTAGCCATATCACCTTCTCAAGTGGTTACAGACACCCCTTCCATACTAAAGGGGTTTTGTACCTTCTTCCAGGATCTATATTCCTCAAAAGTGTCTTACCCTGCAGCTGAGTCGTCTGACTTTTGGACAACATACAACTCCCGCCGCTCCAAGGGGAAGATAAAAAACAATTAAATGCACCCCTCACCCTTAAGGAACTACAACTCGCACTGGCCACATTCCCGAACTCTAAGGCCCCAGTTAAGGATGGCTTACCTATCGAATTATATAAAAAATTTGAGGAGATACTTTTACCTGAGTTACTGCATACCCTTAACAATGCCCGATCCCTAGATTCTCTATCAAGTTCTATGTATGAAAGCGGTGTTGGTAGTCCTGGTGAAGCCAGGAAAAGATCCTGATAAACCGGAATCCTATCGACCCATCTCCCTGCTAAATACGGATCTAAAGTTACTTACTAAAGTCATTGCCATGAGACTCTCCAAGGAGGTAGCTAAACTTGTACATCCAGACCAATCCAGATTCACATATAATCGATCTATGGCAAACAATCTTTGTTACCTATACCTGAATATGCAACTCCCTTCCGATAACCAGGGGCAGAGAGCCATGCTCTCACTTGATGCTGCTAAGGCGTTCGATAGTGTAGAGTGGAACTACCTATGGAGGGTGTTGGAAAAACTCAACTTGGGGAGGTATTTATTTCTTCGATCAAACTATTATATAAAGCTCCAAAAACCTGTATCAGAATTAATAACACCTTATCTACCTCCTTTGAACTACACAGGGGTACCAGACAGGGTCCCCTGTCCCCTGGCCCTACTGCTATTTGCACTACCAATAGAGACCCTAGCTACAGCTATTAGAGGGCACCCTGCAATATGTGGATTTAAACGTGATGAACTAGAAGACAAACTGGCATTGTATACAGATGATGCGTTCCTCTTTCTTGGAGACACATCTACCTCACTGATAAACCTTATGGAACTAGTTCATAGATTTGGAACCTTCTCTGGGTTTACAAAGAATTGGGACAAGTCTACTTTACTTCCTCTGAACCCCCTTCTCTTGTTACACCCCTACCCCAAATAGCAGAACAGATTAAAGTGGTAGAAACCTTCAGGTCAAACTCAATATTAACCCATTGATCCAGAAATTCCAGGATAAAACAGCTAGTTGGAGATTTGGACAATTATGGAGGCAACATGGACTGTCGTGGTACGGTATTAACTTACAAAAGTCAATATATAAAAAATATAAATTTATTACACACAATACATAGTAAAAAGCCCTCAATAATAATATACAATGGGTGCTGCTATACATGGAGCATCCACTAATCTGACACACAATTGGAAGAACTAGCATATGTATAGTAATTCTGCGCTGCTACACACAGAGATTCGTCTTCCAATGGTAAACTCTACATGTTTCGGGGTGACCCCCTTCTTCGGGAGTATATTTAATCAGAGAATGATCTACAAGAAAGCATATGAATCAGATATGTAGTATTAACATCAAACAAACATAACTAATAACCAACCTTCATGGTATACTGTCATGTATCTCAAATAAATAAGGATAAGGTCTAATATACCCCTCTTATACAACCCTCAACATCAGGAAATAAACCCAAGTGAAATGATTGATTAGGAGCAAAGCGTAAACTCACCCACATAACCGGCACCAGAATTTTGGGCGTCACAAAGGCCAAAAATGGCAATCTCCCAGGCGAGTGCGGGAACCAGGAAAAGTGACGTCACATAGAGAGACTGTTGTATGAAAAAGAGAAAACTTTAAGCGTAGGTACTAGCATTTAAGGAATTCATAAGGTGGAGAATTCAATCTCACAACCATTGTAATTTGGGTAATTAAATTCAAAGAGTACAATCAAAGCATTTCAATTAAATGGTATACACCTATGTAGTCTTCACTGAACAAGGTATTTAATTAGGCGTGGAGAGAATGAATTGTCCCAGTGGGTAGTGAAATCAGGTGTAACTGAAAATAGTCCAAGGAACCATCTATAGCCACATGTGAATTCTATATAGTATATAAAAATATTAAAGAGGATACTGATTAGAATGATTGAAACGTCTTATCGCAGATCTAATCCTAATTGGAGTAATCAAAAGAAATACCAACCTAGCTGAAAAATCTCAAATCACATTGTTGAGATCACATCATGCAGGTTGGGTGTACACAGTTTAGGTCCAGGTTTCAAAAAGTATTCAAGATTAAGTATTGCATAAGGTTTCAGACAAACACCAGATCTGTGAAAAAGCATATCTTTTAGCAATGATTCATACAGCGACGCATCATACACATAATATCAACATATATAGCGGGGGGCGTGTCTGGACGAGCACCGAGGAGGACGTGAGCTAGCCGAGCTCCTCAAAAGCACAAGGAATCCGTTGCCATCCGGATACTAATCCACCTTTTTTGAGCCTCCATCACCCCTTTACAGCCTTCTGGACCCCCCCTGCTATACTCCTGGAGGGGTCTTTCCTGGCTCCAGCTGAATATCCTGATCCGGGCCTACGGATCGTGCCGCGCCGGGGTCCCGGTCGCCATTTTGGGGCCTACTGCCTGCACGGAGCCTCCGGCCTGGTGTCCCTGTGACCCGAGCGCTGACCTCTGCCCTGGGTTGGCGGCCCCCCGTCCTGCCGGAGATTGACAGGGACCAGCGGCGGTGGATTGCTTGTGAGCCCGAGCCCTCAGCCTTTCTTCCCTTCGGCCGGTCGCCATCTTGCCTCCGGACACCAATCTGGAGTTGATCGGCCCTCTCCAATATCTGGGACACAGTGAGTAACAGCATTCCCCCTCCACCCACGCACAGCACGGATACTAGACTTTTTTTAGAGGCGGCACCCACCCGGCCAGGTAGAGCCGTTAGGAAAGTCCGCGGCTTCGGCCTACTTCTGGAGGCCGGTGGCCATCTTGGTGCTCCAAATACACCCTTTTAGATTTTTTGCCTCACTGAACCTCATTGAAGTTCCCTTACTGTTTCCTGCAGCAAGATTCCCCCCTCAAAGAGCTGGGCTATATATTTTATGTGACTTTGACTGTAGATCTTAATTGATTCCTTTAAGTCCCACATAATACTGCAGCTCCTGGCCGACCACTGCCGCTAGGAAGGTCCGTGGCTCTGGCCTGCATCTGGAGACCAGAGGCCACCTTTGTGCTCCCAATGGGAATCCCTCTGTATGCTGATAGCACCTTGATGAATGTGTGATATTGCTCAAATGTGAGGGGAGGTGCTCTTTACAGTTATCGGCCATATAGTTCCAGCTATGCCCGCAAAAACACCTAAACTCCGGCCTGCCCCAGTTAAACGTCCAAACAAGAGATCACTACCCATTCCAGCCTCTACTAGTTCTATTCAGCAATACTTAGCCAACGCACGTGGCAACCAAGCCAGAACCTCGAGAACAAGCGCTTCTCCATCATCCCACGCCGCATCGGTGAGAGAGAGCTCTCCGGCATCCTCCTACTGCTCGGATCTTATGGACGATCCTGGATCCCCCGCGGGCCCTGAAATGTCTACACTTATGAGCGGTCTCAAAAAAGAACTTGCAGGCATGTTTCACAGTTTGGAGAAATCCATTAAAAAAGAAATAACTGCAGTTAGATCTGATATGTCACATATCTTGGTCAGAGTAGAGGAAACGGAGCAGCGACAAGACACGCAAGCATTAGCTATTAAAGAATTGCAGGACACTGTTACCCAGCTGGCGTTTGCCCACCGTGCATCTTTGTATAAGCTTGAAGACCTCGAGAACCGTAACCGCAGAAATAATATACGTGTTAGAGGTCTGCCGGAAGCCACTGAAGATACTGATCTTGAACCTTCTATAAGGGGCATTTTTAATACTATTCTGGGTAACCCTGTCACTGTACCGCTACGCTTCGACCGTGTGCATCGTGCCCTACGACCCCGTAATGCTAACTCAGATCTGCCCAGGGATGTTATATGTTGCCTGCATTACTTTGAAGATAAAAATGCCATCATGGTGAAAATGCGGGGACTGCCTAACATTGACTTTGACGGGGCAACTATCACCATCTATCCAGATCTTTCCAAGGATACTTTAGATCGTCGTAGAGCCCTAAAACTGCTCCTTGACCAACTACGCTCTGACGGGATCACATACAGATGGGGCTTCCCTGCCTGCCTGATTGCCACAAAAAATGGCCGCTCCCATATGCTGAGATTTCCTGAGGAACTCCCAACTTTTCTGCAGGATTTACATCTCTCGCCCATGGAACTTCCAGGCTGGCAGGACCCAATCCCTAAATTCTCCTGCCCTATGGACGCTCTTTGGAAAAAAAACCCTCAAAGAAGAGGTGCACTTCTCTCCCGGGTTCTGCACAAAAACATGGTTGAACCATTTATTTTTTCATCCACGCCTTTATCATTAATGTAAACAGTCTCTCTCCTACAAGGTTTTTTTTTTTTTTTTTTGTTTGCTTTTTATAGAGTCTGATTTTGGCCGCTATGTTTTTCCTACTTTTACTTGTCCACTTATGACTAAAGCGGACTCGTCATTAATCTGACCAGTGTTTGATCTTCCCTTTTTCTTTTTTTTGGGGTTTTTTGGTTCAGGCTCTAGGTTGGTCTACATTTATGATATCTTGCCGGATGTACACTGTTTATACTGATTCTGGTTCTATTTGTATGGGTTTTTCATATTTCTAACTGGAACTTATTGTTTTCTTGCTAGTTGCAAGTTATTTGTTAATTTTTTACAGGTCGTGTGCTGTCGGGGCACACTCCCCTCACTACCTCCCTCCTACAGCGTAACCCCGCCCCCATCTCCTTCTGGGGTAGGCGAGTGCGAACGGCCCTGAAGTTGTCCTATTCCACCCCTGCTCAGGGATTGGGATGGCCTTTCGCTCTCTCTTTCCCCAACGGGACCACTGCAGATTCCTGTGTGACATTCATTCATTTCCCACAAGTTCTTTGATTTACATGTATATCTTCTGTATATGTTTATCCTTTTCCATCCCTCCTCATCTCTCTCTTTACTCACTTTTTCTTCCTTCTTTCCCTCCACTTTCTCCTCCCTGCTGGCATGCCTGGCAAGCTTGTTTGAAGGCTCACATCTTTTTTCTAAATCGCTAAGGTAAAGATAGTATCCTATAATGTTAGGGGTCTTAATGTTGCTGCTAAACGACACCAAGTATATCGGGAACTGAAACAAGCTACATGTTCCATTGCCTTTCTTCAGGAAACCCATCTAACTCACACGACACCCGTTAAACTAACGTCACCTAACTTTCCACAGTGGTATTATAGCCTATCGGACACCAATAAAGCTAAGGGGGTAGGTATTGGTTTTTGCAGAAACATGTCCTTTAGGTTATCTGAAATGCTTGCAGATGATCATGGTCGCTTTCTTTTTCTTAGGCGATTTATTGGAAATACTCAATGCACTCTTGCGAATATCTATTGCCCGAACCATAATCAACCAACCTTTCTCTCCCAAATACTGACTAAATTGTCACATTTCGCCAAAGGACTTACTATCCTAGCAGGGGATATAAACATACCATTAGACCCCACTATGGATACGTCACAAAATCGTTCTAATATCTCTTTTAAACGACTGAAATTTGTGAAAAAACGGCTTCTTGATCTTCAATTAATGGACGCATGGCGCCTTTTTCACCCCAAGGAGAAGGATTTTTCACATTACTCCTCAACACATCAGTCATACTCTAGAATAGACAATATATTCATAGATCACTTTCATCTCCCCCTCTTACACTCTACTAACATAGGCACTGCATCTATTTCAGACCATGCACCTGTGTCGATGACACTGACCATGCCTTCCCTACCCCGACGCACCACCAATTGGAAGCTGAATGACTCCCTTCTCTCTGATGAAGTGGACGTTTCCATGTTGGCTTCTCATTTATCGCAGTATTTCAAGGAAAACAAACCTTCTGACACCTCCCCCTCTATTGTATGGGAAGCTCACAAGGCTACTATTAGAGGCCGACTCATTGAGCTTGGCGCTCGGAAGAAAAGGGAGCATGGTCAACAAATTGACCAGGTCTTACAACAGTTAGCGGCTCTTGACAAGCAACATAAACTTTCTTTACATATTGCACACCTTCAATCCTTCACACTTAAATGAGAAGAATTGAAATCCCTCCTTAATTTAGATACCAAGCGAAAGTTCCAACGCCTGTCACAGAAATTTTACGAATGGGGGAATAAACCTAGCAGATTGTTAGCTAGGTCATTAAAGACTAAGCAATCGCAATCATTTATTCCCAAAATCAAACTCCCGTCAGGTTCATTAGCTTATGCAACTCCAGACATTGCTAAAGCCTTCAGAGATTATTATTCGGACCTGTATAACGTCAAAAATGACTTATCCTCTCTTCCTCATAAGGACAGATGGAATCGCATGCTTTCCTACTTGATAGAAGCTAATCTTCCTAAATTGCCCATGTCCGTCCTTAAGAAAATTAGAAGAAGACTTCTCGGTGGAGGAATTTCAAGCAGCATTAAAGTCTTCCCCCTCTGGTAAAGCCCCTGGACCTGACGGGTTCACTATTCTTTATCATAAAACATTCAGTGACATCTTACTTCCTCGCCTCTCTGCATATGCAAACTCTATCTCTCACTCCTCAGGTCTACGCCCGGAATCACTTTCAACTCATATCACTGTCATTTCCAAATCAGATAAGGACCCTACCCTTTGTAACAGTTATAGACCAATATCATTAATTAACGTTAACACTAAATTATTCGCCAAAGTTATAGCAAACCTCTTACTTCCCCTTATACCCAAATGGATCTCCGCAGACCAATCAGGTTTCATACCCACTAGAGAAGCAAAAGATAATTCCCTTTGTGCAATCTCCTTAATTCAATATGTTCATTTTAGGTCCCAGGCCAAAGTGGCGTAAGGTCAATTTAAGGTACTCCCAGCCCACCCTACTTCTTTCTACTGATGCAGAAAAAGCTTTTGATAGGGTGGACTGGGAGTACCTTAAATTGACCTTACGCCACTTTGGCCTGGGACCTAAAATGTTCCACCGTATCTCATCCCTATATTCTGATCCCTCAGCACAAATTAGAATTAATGGGACGCTAAGTGACCCCTTTGTTCTACATAATGGAACCAGGCAAGGATGTCCCCTCTCCCCTCTCCTTTTTGCAATTACTTTAGAACCCTTCTTAGCTACAATTAGGAACAGTGCTAATATCAAAGGCATACAAATAGGCAACAAATCCCATAAATACGCAGCTTATGCAGATGATGTTCTATTTTTCATTCAACAACCATGTATTTCGATCCCCAATTTGATGTCTGCATTTTCCTCGTTTCATTCAATTTCAAACTTAAAAACTTCAAACTTATCTAAATCCGAAATTTTAAACATTAACATCCCTAAATCTGAGGCTCTCTCTCTTAAACCCCTCTTTCCATTTAAATGGGAACCAAAATGTATGAAATACTTAGGCATTTATCTTACTTCCAATCTCCACTCCCTTTTTCGATATAATTATATTCCCATGCTAAACAAGATCAGAAATGACTTACGAAATTGGTCCAACTTGTCTCACACCTGGTTAGGGAAAGTAAATATAATTAAAATGAACATTTTACCTCGCATTCTCTTTCTCTTTCAAATGCTGCCATTGAGTGTTCCAGTGGGGTTTTTTACTATTTTACAATCCATGGTTTCCCGCTTCATCTGGAAGGACAGACATCCTAGAATATCCAGGGAGTCTTTGTTTCGTTCCAAATGCTCAGGTGGTCTGGCACTTCCCAATTTCAAAGCATATTACCAGGCGACTGTATTGGCCAGACTAGCTGAGTGGAAATATGCTCTTAACTCAAAGTTATGGGTACAAATTGAGTACTCCTTAAGTGGCACGGATCTTTCAATGGCTCCCTGGATACCCAGATCCCACAGGAACCTTGCTCGTATTACCTCGGCTCTCACCATATCCTCTTTAGATGTATGGGACGCCTTACATAAAAAACTTTCTTGGGCTTATGACTCCCCCCTATTACCTCTCCTCAATCGTACATACTTTTTGCCAGGTCTTCTGGATCCAGGTTTTAAGTCATGGAGGCCGGAAGAGCCTCTTTTGCTCCACCATATTCTTAATGGCAATGTACTAAAACTATTACCTACGATCCTCGCCCCTAAACCTGCCACGTTTCTAGATAAATGGAGATACCACCAGATACAACACTTCCTAAACTCTCTTGCTACTCCACTTAGGGGCGTTAGTAATTTAAACGCTATAGAAGTTATATTTTATCCAAAAGATCCTCCTCTACATAGCATTTCGTTATTTTATAAAGCCCTTATCGCTCTTCAAAATCCCGGATTCCCACATTACTTGACTAAATGGGAAGCTGAATTTGATCTTTCCCTGACTGACAATCAAAAGGATATGATCCTACAATTAGCCCACACCTCGTTCCTAGCCTCAAAAATGTCAGAGGTCAACTATAAATTGCTCACTAGATGGCATTACACCCCAGTTAGACTGCACCAAATGTTCCCCGCCAGTTCCCCTTTGTGCTGGAGGAACTGTGGGAACAAAGCTACCCATGCACACATATGGTGGTTTTGTCCACTTATCCGTCCATATTGGGATGTCATTCGTGATCTGATTGTTCAGATTGCTGATGTTCACATACCAAACGACCCGTGGGCTATCCTTTTTCATGTTACAAAAACTCCCATAAGGTCGTACAAACACTCAATCATTCCTCATCTACTGAAGACTGCCAAGGCCTTGATTCCCACTTTATGGGGTCAATCAGTAATTCCTTCTATAAAAAACTGGCTACAAATGGTTGACAACGTACACCTCATGGAGAGTATCACCCACAATATCAGAGGGACCTCTCAGAAACATTCTCTCATATGGGGTTCTTGGAAAAAATTTCAGACCACTTCCTCATATAAAAATCTCATTACAGAAACCCCTTAAACTAATCAATCAGACTTAGCCACCTAGCATTGTCTTTAACTTCGCTAATGCAACCCTCTTTTCAATACATGGCCCTGCATGCCGGCAGCCTTCCACCTCCCTTCTCCTCCCTTTTCACCTTTCTCCCCTCACTTTTTTGTCTTATATTCCTTTTTATTTTTTCTCTCTTCTATTCTCTTTCTCTCTACATTCTTTACCCAATACTCTCTTTTAAGTGCCTATTTTCAATAAACCAAAGCATTACATTTTTACTCAATTACGTTCGATTCATGGTACTCACATAGTTTATATCCTTTGCCTAGTCGGATAGTGCGCTGATTTTATGTATCTTCCTAGAGGCAATTACGGAATTACTCTAACTGGTACGGTATGTGAGTACTGTTTTTCTTTCTTTGTGTTATTGTAAAAATGGAAATGTTCTCTATTTTGAGTTATAATTGTATCTCTGTTATATTTTTCTTTAATAAAAATTTATTAAACAAAAAAAAATCAACATATATAGCAAGACACATACCAGTCAATCAACTACACAGAATGTCTCTCCACCACCAAACAAGCTGCCATAGGGAACATCTTAAAAATCAGTTGATACATGACAGTATACCATGAAGGTTGGTTATTAGTTATGTTTCTTTGATGTTAATACTACATATCTGATTCTTATGCTTTCTTGTAGATCATTCTCTGACTAAATATACACCTGAAGAAGAGGGTCATCCCGAAACATATACAGCTGGAGGGCCACCAGTTTGAGACCCCTGATTAGGGATGAGTTTCGAGTTCGAGTTGAACTCATGTTCGACTCGAACATTGGCTGTTCGCAAGTTCGGCGAACAGCGAACAATTTGGGGTGTTTGCGGCAAATTTGAATGCCGCGGAACACCCTTTAAAAGTCTATGGGAGAAATCAAAAAGTGCTAATTTTAAAGGCTTATATGCAAGTTATTGTCATAAAAGGTGTCTTGCCCCAGGGGACATGTATCAATGCAAAAAAAGTTGTAAAAATGGCCGTTTTTTCAGGAGCAGTGATTTTAATAATGCTTAAAGTCAAACAATAAAAGTGTAATATCCCTTTAAATTTCGTAGCTGGGGGGTGTCTATAGTATGCCTGTAAACAGTCTGTAGAACAGTCTGACAGCAAAATGACATTTCAAAGAAAAAAAGTCATTTAAAACTACTCGCGGCTATTGCATTGCCGGTCCGACAATACACATAAAAGTTAATTGATAAAAACGGCATGGGAATTCCCCACAGGGGAACCCCGAACCAAAAAAAAAAAAAATGACGTGGGGGTCCCCCTAAATTCCATACCAGGCCCTTCAGGTCTGGTATGGATATTAAGGGGAACCCCAGCCAAAATTTAAAAAAAAATGACGTGGGGGTCCCCCTAAATTCCATACCAGACCCTTCAGGTCTGGTATGGATTTTAAAGGGAACCCCCCGCCAAAATTAAAAAAAAAAAACGGCGTGGGGTCCCCCCAAAAATCCATACCAGACCCTTATCTGAGCACGCAACCTGGCAGGCCACAGGAAAAGAGGGGGGACGAGAGAGTGCCCCCCCTCCTGAACCGTACCAGGCCACATGCCCTCAACATTGGGAGGGTGCTTTGGGGTAGCCCCCCTAAACACCTTGTCCCCATGTTGATGAGGACAAGGGCCTCATCCCCACAACCCTGGCCGGTGGTTGTGGGGGTCTGTGGGCGGGGGGCTTATCGGAATCTGGAAGCCCCCTTTAACAAGGGGACCCCCAGATCCCGCCCCCCCATGTGAAATGGTAAGGGGGTACTTACCCCTACCATTTCACTAAAAAACTGTCAAAAATGTTAAAAATGACAAGAGACAGTTTTTGACAATTCCTTTATTTAAATGCTTCTTCTTTCTTCTATCTTCCTTCATCTTCTTCTTCTTCTTCTGGTTCTTCTGGCTCTTCTGGTTCTTCCTCCGGTGTTCTCGTCCAGCATCTCCTCTGCGGCGTCTTCTATCTTCTTCTCCTCGGGCCACTCCGCACCCATGGCATGGGGGGAGGCTCCCGCTCTTCTCTTCATCTTCTTCTCTTCTTCATCTTCATCTCTTCTTCTCTTCTTCATCTTCTTTTCTGGGCCGCTCCGCATCCATGCTGGCATGAAGGGAGGCTCCCGCTGTGTGACGCGTCTCCTCTTAACGGGGGGCGAGGCCACCCGGTGACCCCGCCCTCCTCTGATGCACGGGACATGACGGGACTTCCCTGTGGCATTCCCCGTGACGTCACAGGGAAGTCCCGTCAAGTCACCGTGCGTCAGAGGGGGCGGGGTCACAGGGTGGCCCTGCACCCCCCGTTATTTAAGAACCATCAGAAGAGGAGACGCGTCACACAGCGGGAGCCTCCCACCATGCCAGCATGGATGCGGAGCGGCCCGGAGAAGAAGATGAAGAAGAGAAGAAGACAAGAAGATGAAGAAGAGAAGAATATGAAGAGAAGAGCGGGGGCCTCCCCCATGCCATGGGTGTGGAGTGGCCCGAGGAGAAGAAGATAGAAGATGCCACGGAGGAGATGCTGGACAAGAACACCGAAAAACCAGAAGAGCCAGAAGAACCAGAAGAAGAAGAAGAAGAAGATGAAGGAAGATAGAAGAAAGAAGAAAGAAGAAGCATTTAAATAAAGGAATTGTCAAAAACTGTCTCTTGTCATTTTTAACATTTTTGACAGTTTTTTAGTGAAATGGTAGGGGTACTTTTGTACCCCCTTACCATTTCACACAGGGGGGGCCAGGATCTAGGGGTTCCCTTGTTAAAGGGGGCATCCAGATTCCGATAAGCCCCCCGCCCGCAGACCCCCACAACCACCGGCCAGGGTTGTGGGGATGAGGCCTTTGTCCTCATCAACATGGGGACAAGGTGTTTTGGGGGGCTACCCCAAAGCACCCTCCCATTGTTGAGGGCATGTGGCCTGGTACGGTTCAGGAGGGGGCCGCTCTCTCGCCCCCCCTCTTTTCCTGCGGCCTGCCAGGTTGCATGCTCAGATAAGGGTCTGGTATGCATTTTTGGGGGGACCCCACGACATTTTTTTTTAAATTTTGGTTCGGGGTTCCCCTGTGGGGAATTCCCATGCTGTTTTTATCGATGAACTTTTATGTGTATTGTTGGACCGGCAATGCAATAGCCGCGAGTAGTTTTAAATGACTTTTTTTCTTTGAAATGTAATTTTGCTGTCAGACTGTTCTAAACATGGGAAACATGCGCCCCTTTACAGGCATACTATAGACACCCCCCAGCTACCAAATTTAAAGGGATATTACACTTTTATTGTTTAACTTTAAGCATTATTAAAATCACTGCTCCTGAAAAAACGTCCGTTTTTAAAACTTTTTTTTACATTGATCCATGTCCCCTGGGGCAGGACCCAGGTCCCCAAACACTTTTTATGACAATAACTTGCATATAAGCCTTTAAAATTAGCAATTTTGATTATTCATGTTCGTGTCCCATAGACTTTTAAATGACTTTTAAATTACTAACGGTGTTCGCGTGTTCGAACAAACTTTTTTCCTGTTCGCATGTTCTGGTGCGAACCGAACAGGGGGGTGTTCAGCTCATCCCTCCCTGATGTAGAGTTTACCATTGGAAGCTGAATCTCCATGTGTAACAGCGCGGAATTACTATACATATCCTAGTTCTTCCAATTGTGTGTCAGATTAGTGAATGCTCCATGTATAGCAGCACCTATTGTATACTATTATTGAAGGCTTCTATGTATTGTGTGTAATAAATTTATATTTTTTATATATCGACATTTGTAAGTTTATACCGTGCCACGACATTCCATGTTGCCTCCATAATTGTCCAAATCTCTCTATAGTAATAGGATGAAGGTACATACATTTTTTCTTAACAAGTAGCTTTTCCATATAAAACAGCTAGTTGGATTAAACTACCCCTCTCAGTAGTTGGCCACTGTAACTTAATAAAAATGATTTGGAACCCACAATTTCTGTATGTGCGCCACAATGCACCCATCTGGATCCCTATCCATTTGTTTAAAAAATGCAACACCATTTTCCACACATTGATATGGATAAAGCAGGTTCCACGTATTAAATTGGAAACTCTGCAAGAGACAAAGGACTCAGGGGGCCTGGCAGTACCCAACCCATTTTACTACTTTAAAGCAGCTCAATTGCAACATTTAACGGGCTGGATGTACCCCGAGCTCACTGATCCTATTAGGAACATTAAATGCACAGAACTGTCTGGTGGTGACCTTGCTGAATGCACAGAAGCGGGAGAGCTGGGAGCGTTATCATCCTACCCTACCCTTACACTTTTATGCCCTGTACACATGGTCGGACATTGATCGGACATTCCGACATCAAAATCCATGTATTTTTCCGACGGATGTTGGCTCAAACCTGTCCTGCATACACATGGTCACACAAAGTTGTCGGAAAATCCAATCGTTCTGAATGCGGTGACGTAAAACATGTACGTCTGGGGAGTATAAACAGGGCAGTAGCCAATAGCTTTCGTCTCTTAATTCATTCTGAGCATGCGTGGCACTTTGTGCGTCGGATTTGTGTACACATGATCGGAATATCCGACAACGGATTTTGTTGTCGGAAAATTTTATAGCAAGCTCTCAAACTTTGTGTGTCGGAAATTCCGATGGAAAATGTGTGATGGAGCCCACAAACGGTCGGAATTTCCGACAACAAGGTCCTATCACACATTTTCCGTCGGAAAATCCGACCGTGTGTACAGGGCATTAGACAGGATATGGAATAAAGCTAACAACACTTCCAATATTTAGGCTACACCAACTGGTCATGTTTCTGGAATAACGGAAATTACCCAGAACTAGGTAAACTACAAGGCTTCAGAAACCTGGTCTAGGAGGGGGATTGTGTATATTCCATAGCTATACCATGGAGGCCTATTGCGGGACTTCCAATCATTACTGAATTTAACTTGCCAAACACATTATTTTTTCAATACTTGCAACTTAGGCACGCCCTAGCGGCACAATCTACAATCTCTACCTGGGAACTCCACCATACTTACACAACTGGTTATATCTTCATCCCGAAAGGGACAAATATCTTCCTTATATTGTTCTCTCATTAGTCATGTATCTAAAGCTATGTCACTGAACTGCAGGACTGGATGGGGGAAGATATAGGATGAGGCGTGGACCACTATACTTGATAATGTACTTAACCCCTTGCCGACCGGTTCACGCCGATATATGTCGGCAGAAGGGCACGTACAGGCATATTAACGTACCTGTACGTTGTCCTTTAAAAAGCAGCATTGAGTCCTGCGGACTCAATGTCCGTGAGGATACTCGCGATCGTCTCACGGAGAGGAAGAACGGGGAAAAGCTGATGTAAACAAGCATTTCCCCAATCTGCCTAGTGACACTGATCACAGGTCCCTGTGATCGGGAGCGGTGATCAGTGTCGTGTCACATGAAGCCCAGCCCCCCCACAGTTAGAACCACTCCCTTGGACACACTCAACCCCTGCAGCGCCCCCTAGTGGTTAACCCCTTCACTGCCAGTCACATTTAAACAGTAATGAGTGCATTTTTAATTGCACTGATCGCTGTATAAATGTGGATGGTCCCAAAATAGTGCCAAAAGTGTCCAATCTGTCCACCATAATGTTGCAGTTATGATAAAAATTGCAGATCTCCGCCATTCCTAGTAAAAAAAAATAACAATAAAAATGCAATAATACTATCCCCTATTTTGTAGACGCTATCACTTTTGCGCAAACCAATCAATAAAAGCTTGTTGTGATTTTTTTTTCACCAAAAATATGTAGAAGAATACGTATCGGCCTAAACTGAGAAAAAAATGTTTTTTTTATATACTTTTTGGGGATATTTATTATAGCAAAAAGTAAAATATGGAGTTTTTTTCAAAATTGTCGCTCTTTTTTTTGTTTATAGCGCAAAAAATAAGAAAGCTCTATTTGTGGGGAAAAAAGGACATCAATTTTGTTTGGGAGTCACGTCGCACGACCGCACAATTGTCAGTTGTCACAAAAAACGCTCCGGGATTTGGGCAGCCAAATGGTCCGGGGCTGAAATGGTTAAGGCGTCACTCTCCTTATCACAAAGATTGTTTGTAATCCACCGAATTTACCATACACCAGAGAAATTACACAAGTGGCATAGAAGGGACGACCCGCTTTGTCCCCATTGTCTGGTGGACAATGGCTCACTTATACACCTGCTGTGGAAATGCCCAAAATTGCAAAGATATTGGGCCACAGTGATACACAGTGAGTACTATTAATAAGATATGGAACCTTAAACTTAATGTTGACCCTAAACTCTGCCTACTTGGCTGGCTAGATGAGGAACAGTATACACCACATACGTACATAGCCATCCTCAGGGTACTATTTGTGGCAAAAAAAATTATTGCCAAAAGGTGGCTCTCGGTATCACCTCCTACACATGCAGAATGGATTACTGTGGTTAATGACTCTCTAATAAGAGAGCAATTGACGTACAAACATCGAGGTAGCCCAAGGAAGTTCAATCTGGTCCAGAAGTCCAAGAGATCATGAACAGCAACAGATGACATCTGTGTCCCCAGGCTGTGGTCATACAAGAGCCTTAGGGATGAGCCGAACACCCCCCTGTTCGGTTCGCACCAGAACATGCGAACAGGAAAAAAGTTTGTTCGAATGCGCGAACACCGTTAAAGTCTATGGGACACGAACATGAATAATCAAAAGTGCTAATTTTAAAGGCTTATATGCAAGTTATTGTCATAGAAAATGTTTGGGGACCTGGGTCCTGCCCCAGGGGACATGGATCAATGCAAAAAAAAGTTTTAAAAACGGACGTTTTTTCAGGAGCAGTGATTTTAATAATGCTTAAAGTCAAACAATAAAAGTGTAATATCCCTTTAAATTTCGTAGCTGGGGGGTGTCTATAGTATGCCTGTAAAGGGGCGCATGTTTCCCGTGTTTAGAACAGTCTGACAGCAAAATGACATTTCGAAGGAAAAAACCCATTTAAAACTACTCGCGGCTATTGCATTGCCGACAATACACATAGAAGTTCATTGATAAAAACGGCATGGGAATTCCCCACAGGGGAGCCCCGAACCAAAATTAAAAAAAAAAAATGATGTGGGGGGTCCCCCTAAATTCCATACCAGGCCCTTCAGGTCTGGTATGGATATTAAGGGGAACCCCGGCCAAAATTTTTAAAAAAATGACGTGGGGTTCCCCCTAAATTCCATACCAGACCCTCCGGGTCTGGTATGGATTTTAAGGGGAACCCTGCGCCAACAAAAAAAAAAAAAACGACGTGGGGTCCCCCCAAAAATCCATACCAGCCTGGCAGGCTGCAGGAAAAGAGGGGGGGACGAGAGTGCGGCCCCCCCCTGAACTGTACCAGGCCACATGCCCTCAACATTGGGAGGGTGCTTTGGGGTAGCCCCCCAAAACACCTTGTCCCCATGTTGATGAGGACAAGGGCCTCATCCCCACAACCCTGGCCGGTGGTTGTGGGGGTCTGCGGGCGGGGGGCTTATCGGAATCTGGAAGCCCCCTTTAACAAGGGGACCCCCAGATCCCGGCCCCCCCCCCGTGTGAAATGGTAAGGGGGTACTTACCCCTACCATTTCACTAAAAAACTGTCAAAAATGTTAAAAATGACAAGAGACAGTTTTTGACAATTCCTTTATTTAAATGCTTCTTCTTTCTTCTATCTTCCTTCATCTTCTTCTTCTGGTTCTTCTGGCTCTTCTGGTTCTTCCTCTGGCGTTCCCGTCCAGCATCTCCTCCGCGGCGTCTTCTATCTTCTTCTCCTCGGGCCGCTCCGCAGCCATGGCATGGGGGGAGGCTCCCGCTCTTCTCTTCGTTTTCTTCTCTTCTTCCTTCTTCTCTTCTTCCTTCTTCTCTTCTTCTCTTCTTCATTTTCTTCTCCGGGCCACTCTGTATCCATGCTGGCATGGAGGGAGGCTCCCACTGTGTGACGGCATCTCCTCGTCTGACGGTTCTTAAATAACGGGGGGCGGGGCCACCCGGTGACCCCGCCCCCCTCTGACGCACGGTGACTTGACGGGACTTCCCTGTGACATCACGGGGAATGCCACAGGGAAGTCCCGTCATGTCCCGTGCGTCAGAGGGGGGCGGGGTCACCGGGTGGCCGGGATTTGGGGGTCCCCTTGTTAAAGGGGGCTTCCAGATTCCGATAAGCCCCCCCGCCCGCAGACCCCCACAACCACCGGCCAGGGTTGTGGGGATGAGGCCCTTGTCCTCATCAACATGGGGACAAGGTGTTTTGGGGGGCTACCCCAAAGCACCCTCCCAATGTTGAGGGCATGTGGCCTTATACGGTTCAGGAGGGGGGGGACCGCACTCTCATCCCCCCCTCTTTTCCTGCGGCCTGCCAGGTTGCGTGCTCGGATAAGGGTCTGGTATGGATTTTTGGAGGGACCCACGCCGTTTTTTTTTTTTTTTTTGGCGCGGGGTTCCCCTTAAAATCCATACCAGACGGTCTGGTATGGAATTTAGGGGGAACCCCACGTCATTTTTTTTTTTAAATTTTGGCCGGGGTTCCCCTTAATATCCATACCAGACCTGAAGGGCCTGGTATGGAATTCAGGGGGACTCCCACGTCATTTTTTTTTTTTAATTTTGGTTCGGGGTTCCCCTGTGGGGAATTCCCATGCCATTTTTATCAATGAACTTCTATGTGTATTGTCGGCAATGCAATAGCCGCGAGTAGGTTTAAATGGGTTTTTTCCTTCGAAATGTAATTTTGCTGTCAGACTGTTCTAAACACGGGAAACATGCGCCCCTTTACAGGCATACTATAGACACCCTCCAGGTATGAAATTTAAAGGAATATTACACTTTTATTGTTTGACTTTAAGCATTATTAAAATCACTGCTCCTGAAAAAATGGCCGTTTTTAAAACTTTTTTTTCCATTGATCCATGTCCCCTGGGGCAGGACCCGGGTCCCCAAACACTTTTTATGACAATAACTTGCATATAAGCCTTTAAAATTAGCACTTTTGATTTCTCCCATAGACTTTTAAAGAGTGTTCCGCAGCATTCGAATTTGCCGCGAACACCCCAAATTTGTGGCTTTTCGGCGAACTTGCGAACAGCCAATGTTCGAGGCGAACATGAGTTCGACTCGAACTCGAAGCTCATCCCTAAAGAGCCTGCATCTTTTGTCAGACCAGACTGAACCCAGGCCATCACTCTCTGGTCTTCCTTCCACGCTTCCTTCCACGCTGTGTCTGTGGTGGTTGAGTTGTGGCAGGAGGAGGAGAAGGATAATGGTCCAACTCACACAGATGGGTATTGGGTGTGATTTCGCCTTCACCCCCTTAGTTAGTGTTTTATAAAGAATGTCCTCACACATGAGGCTTTAGCCCTCCTGCATGCCCTGCAGTTTGGTGGCAGCCATGCAGGCAAAGGCCTCTTCAGGAGCGGGGAAGGCTCTGAGAGACACAGAAGCCTCCTGAATCAGCCTGAGTGCTGAATCCTGTACGTTACTCCCCTTCCTGGGTCTTTTGTTCGGAAGGCTGAGGGGAGGGACCTGCGATTCTGTCAGGCTCCTACTGGGCCCGGCCTTCTCCTGGCTTCCACTTAGCCCCGCCTCCTCCTGGCTGCCACTAACCCCCGCCTCCTCCTGCCTGCCACATTCCACAGCCTCCTCCTGTGTGCCACATTCCACAGCCTCCTCCTAGCTGAGGTCTTCCTGTGTATGAAAAAGGGACATAGTTTTAGTTTTTTCTTCATCAATCACACACAATTTTCATCTCATGACTGTTGCCAATTGAATGTTAAGAAATATAACAGACTATCATTCTGAGCCCAGCAATTTTCATTCTTGTCCCAATTATTTTTGCCCACTACTGTCTATTGATATGTAAAACACTTTATTAAATCAGCAATTAGTGATCAATAATAACATCTAGTAAACATCATTTATTTATTGACCAGAAATCTGTAGAACAATGCTATACCTGGCTCCAGCTGGGCTCCCCCACTTCTTCCTGGCTGTAAGTCCCAGGTTGGACATCGGAAGTCTCAGCTGGGGTGGAAGATAGGGTGGAAGGAAGAGTGGAAGGAAGAGTGGAGAGGGATTCTCTGACTTCAGTCTGGTCTGACAGAAAACAAAGTCTCTCATAGCACCACAGCCTGTGGACATAAACGTCATCTGCTGCAGCTCCGGATCTCTGGGAATCCTGGACCTTCTTGCGCTCCCTTAGATAAGTGCTTCTTAGGCCACCAATTTTGGCTTTTAAATAGGGGATGGTTGCCGTGGGGACCACCGGATTCACCAACTCCAGCAGTTTCTCCAGCGCTGCCTGTCTCTTTTGTTTATGATTATACTGTGGATGTTTCACCTGCCACAGACAGGGCAGCTCCCTGTATTTGTCTATGAACAGGGGGAGGAAATTGTAGTCATTGAAGCAATCCATTTTATCTGCAATACACAAGACAAACCCTAATGTCAGGCTAAAGTCTCCTAATCTTGTCCCAATATAGGCCTCAATCTAGAATCAGTATAGGCCCAGGTTTAAATGTTACCTTCCTTATCATGATCGGTGCTTCCAATACTCCTTCCTCCGCTCACAGATCGTATGTACTATGCACACCTGTTACGCTTTATATACACTGTGCATGCGTGAAACTCCACCCGCCCCTGACGTTCTTTCTAGTCTATTCCTCGCCCCTTCCCCTTCGGTGCAGTGGGGGAAGAGCACATGGCAGAGACACAACAGGTGCGTGCTAATTACAGCAATGAGGAGGAGGAAAGCCCACAGCCAGAAATGTCACGATCCCAGAGGAGACGATTTAAGGCATCGAATATGTCCTTTGGGGAGATGTTGGAGATGGTGGACATCTTGAAAAGGGCCGACTATGACGGAAAGTATGGACCTTACCCCAACTCCAATGTCAGAAAGGCCAAGATCATGGCGAAAGTTGTGAAGAGTCTGCAGAAGAATTTTGGGGTACGGCGAACCAAGGATCAACTCAGGAAGTGGTGGTCAGACCTCAAATTAAGGGAGCACGATCAGTATAGAAGGATCAGGAGAGTGCTGCAAAAAAGTAAGTAGTTGTCCTGGGTTCCTATTCTTTCTTTTTATTACGTTCGTGCTGCTCCATGTCCTTTTCTTTACTGTGGTATAGTTTAAAATGGCAACTTTCATGTTCATGGACACATTAATCGTTCGTAGGAAACATTGTTCATTCGGCCAATAAAACACCATGTTTTGTCCAGTTGCAGTTCAATAAATTTTTTCAGGCATACTTCTGTTAAATAAATTTTGGTGTCTAGATGGGTTTGGAACTAGAATGAAATGCAAACTAGATTCTGTGTAAGGAGAGGACACTCAGCAGCTGTTTAGACATCTAAACATAGGAGCACTAGTGTGTGACACCAGAACACCCTTTTTATTAGGGGGCCCCACACAGGTGCTCCAGTGTATACTATAGGGGGGGCTCCATCTGTGAAGCTTGTACAAAACAGGTAAGTATTCAAGCTGTACAAAGTAAATAAATATTTCTTCATCTTAGAACTCTGACCAAACAGACAACTGTACCCCACTTCCAAGCAATGTTTCATATTACTTTTTCTGCCATCAAATATCTGTGTGCTAAGTATACCAATTTTTTTTTACATAGGGGAGAAAAGACTCGGAGGACACCCCTCATCCGAGGAGACTACAGAACCCCCACCTCTGGAAGAAGGGGAAATCCACCCAAGACAAGCAGAGCAGGAGGAGGAAGACGTAATCTAAATAGTCACCACAACAGGTGAGTGTCTGCGACCACAGGCTCAGGTAAGAGATGGATGCCGGAATATTAATAATACATGGTGTTTTTTTTTTCTATATTTTTAGGTGATCGTGATGTTGTGGATGAAGGTCATTTCATCAGTGAAAGTGTCCAGATCCTAATCAGGGAGATCATGGGGTGTAATAGGGACTTGGAAAACATCAAGCAAAATATCAATGATGTTCAAAACAAAATGAAGAACATCATTGATATTTTAGGGAGAGTTAAAACCCCTCAAAATCCCTTACTTAGTTGTGCTTTTTTTCACGAAAATATTTTTCTCTTTTTTTGACGTATTCTCGAAAAGCCAAATTTTGAAGATGCACACAGTGTGTCAACATGTGCTATCTGCCATCACGGGAGATCAATGTATGCGTTTTGGGGGTGAAACCCCTTCCTCAATAATAAAGTAGCTGAGAGGAAGGGGTTGTACCCCCAAAACACATCCCTTGATCCCCCGTGATGGCAGCTAGCACATGTTGACATTCTGCAATTTGTGTGCATCTTCAAAATTTGGCTTTTCCAGGGGTGACTTAACCCATCTGCTGAACGCAATATCAAACACAGTTTATAAATACTCATGTCTGATATTGCCTGCAATTTCTAACAAAGTTTAACTTTGTAAGTTCCAGGTTTGTGTATTTCTTGTTGGTTTTAAACATGCCTGTTTTACCTTAAATGGACATTTCTACTTTTATTAAAGTGACCAAACAAATTGTTATACAACAAACATGTTGGTTTGTTTTAAAAACCTTTTATAAATGCACATGTGATTGTTCTTGTATTAAAAAGATTGATAATCAACAATGTGTGGCTTCTTCATTCAATGCTCTGAAACATTTTGTGTGGTAAAATTGGTGTTTTCAGTGACAATGGGGGTTATTTACTAAGGGCAAATCCACTTTGCACTACAAGTGCAGTTTCAGTGCAGTCTCAAGTGCACTTGTAGTGCAAAGTGTCTTTTAGTTAATAACACTCAACAGTGCTTTCTAATGTTACACAATCACGCCATTTTCAGGACTCACAGGCAGTAAATGTCAGCAAATATTTTAGTAGTTAAATTTTTTTTTTCATTTAAAAAAAGTCTCAGACATTGTCTGGCATATTGATGGCCCCCCTACCCGCAATGTATTCCATGTATCTTAGACAGACCTCGCAGGCACTCAGGGGGGGCAAGCCAGGACGGCCAGCTTCAAGCGCCGTCAGGGTTGGTTCATTGAGATGAATTCCGGAATCAGGCCCAACTGAGCCAGCATAGTTCACAGAATTTCTTCTTAAAAAGTTGTGGAGAACACAGCAAGCCAGGATGATGTGATTCAGTTTATACTCCGCCATGTGTATGGGTGTAAGAAATAGGCGGAACTGGCTGGCCGTTATTCCAAATGTGTTCTCCACCACTCTTCTGGCTCTGGCCAGCCGGTAATTAAAAACCCTCTGGTCCGGGGTGAGGGTCCTCATAGGGAATGGCCGCATAAGATGGTCCCCCAGCGCAAATGCTTCATCCGCAACGAAGACGAATGGGAGTCCTTCCGCATTGTCTTCTGGAGGTGGCAAGTCCAAGCTGCCATTCTGGAGACGCCTGTAGAACGCCATTTGGGTGATGACTCCACCATCTGACATCCGGCCATTCTTCCCCACGTGCACATACAGGAACTCGTAAGTAGCCGACACCACTGCCAACATCACAATACTATTGAACCCCTTGTAGTTGTAATAGTATGACCCCGAGTTGGGTGGTGGGACGATGTGGACGTGTTTCCCATCAATTGCCCCTCCGCAGTTAGGAAAGTCCCACCGCTGGGCAAAGTGGGAGGCCACAGTCTGCCATTCCTGTGGGTTGGAAGGAAACTGTGGAGTCAAACAAGAAATAAAAATTATTCATTTTGCACATAAACATGGAAAGCAGATTAGACACAAACATTCTTGGCCAACATCAGTATAACATTTATTATAGGGAGTATTTAAAGACAAAGGTATAAGGTCCACCTATCAGATTCCCCCCCCCTCTCATGGGCCATTTTATAAATTTTATGGGGGGGAGATGTTTTGGACAGGTAACCCTCTCCACTTCATTGAGAGATGAATGCCTAAATAATGTGTATTACTTTGGCCAGCCCCTCCTTACTTACACTATTGGCAGCCCACTGGACAGGTAAGAAGTGTCATAATACAAAGAAATACACACTGTACACATTTTAGCACATTTTTACATTCTGCTATTACCTATCAAGTTAATAATAGGATACAGAAACTTTAAAAAGTACCATTTGAAAGTATACAGGCAAGCCCTTGCACTACATGCTTTGGGGAATTCATCCATAAATATGACCACAAAAGAGGTGGGTATAGTGTGTATCGATTTGGCAAAGTCAGCAGATAGAGGATTGGTATCAGCTGAGTTAGCAGTTGGGGGAGGGAGGGTTCCAAATGATTTTGGGACCTAAAAAAAAAAAAGCCTTGGCACTCTGCCTGAATTTAAAGCACAAATCACAATTTTAGACATTTTAGGGGGTACTTAGGGTAAAGCACTACTATGGAGCTGACAAAATACATTGTTAAGTGACTAGACTAGGTGAATATAGGCCCAGGAGAGCATACTGAGGAGGTAAGTGAAGGCAAATATGTATGATGGACAAATACAAAAAATTAAAAAAAATTACAGCATGCATGAGGACAAAGGGGACATTCACAGCATATTACAATCGTGGTATTTAGGAAATGAGGCAAGAAATACAATATATTATCAAACATTATATACAATAAAATGTGATGTTAAAGGATAAAAATCTTACCTTAATATACTCCTTCTGCAGGACCTGGATGATGGCAGAACAGGTCTCCGGGATAATGATCCCCAGAGCCTGGGGGAGATGCCTGTCGAGAACTTGAGGTCCTGCAGGCTTCTCCCCATCGCCAAGTACCGCAGGGTGGCAACTAGCCTTTGCTCCGGAGTGATGGCTTGCCTCATGCAGGTATCCTGCCTGCTGATATAGGGGGTCAGCAAAGCCAACAAACGGTGAAATACGGGGTCCGTCATCCGGAGAAAGTTCCTGAAATCGTCAGGAAAATTCTCATGGATCTCACGGAGCAAAGGCATGTGACAGAACTGGTCATGCTGGAGCAACCAATTCTTGATCCTTGAACTCCTCCCCACCCTGTTCATGGACTGGGCTTGTGTCAAAGTAAGGACCCCAACACCAAGCCCCTGCAGAGCACAAACTCTATGATGAGTACGTACACGCAACATGGCTAGAAAACGGTCGGCTGCTCAGAACGAAGTAACAGAATGTACTGAAGAACAGCAAGGCCTGTGAAGAGCGACCTGAAAATCAGTAACAAACAAACAAGAACACAATGACAAAGTCAAGGGTAACTCTCTGCATGCACTGAAGACCAGATACAAACCCACAAGCACAAACTGAACAGCAGAAAATGATATGAAAACCATGAGTCTGAGCGAATCATCTCTCACCACACTTTTACTAACACGAGATTAGCAAAAGGAGCCCAAAAGGTGCCACGCTTGGTTCTGAACTGTCCTTTTATAGTCTCGTCGTACGTGGTGTACGTGACTGCATTCTTGGTGTTCGGAAATTCTGACAACTTTGTGCGACCGTGTGTAGACAAAACAAGTTTGAGCCAACATCCGTTGGAAAAAATCCATGGATTTTGTTGTCAGAATGTCCAATCAATGACCGATCGTGTGTACGGGGCATTACAGTTACAGTTACAAATAAAAATGTAAAAAAAAAGTAAAAAATTAAAAAAAACACAAAAAAAATTAAAAAAAACAAAAATATTAATGTTAAAATAAAAATGTTTTATTGTTTTCTCCCCTTCTCTATTCTCTCTCTATTGTTCTGCTCTTTTTTACTGTATTCTATTCTGCAATGTTTTATTGTGTTTTATTGTTAACCATTTTTTGTTTTCAGGTACGCCATTCAGCTGCAGCGCAGATTTATTTATTTTGACAGCAACAGCATTTTCTCCCACGATACATAAAGCCGTGACTCCAGTGCTGTCGGAGGTAATTTCACCACCACAGTTAAAAAAAAGAGCATATATGCCAAAGCATGGGGGGCAGCAGGGGTGGAGGAGCGATCTGTTCCTAACTTTTGCGGGTGGATGCCCCCATGCTTCGACAAATATATATATATATATATATATATATATATATATATATACTTTAGGCACAGGTTGCGTTAAAAAAAATGTTTTATTTTTTTACTATGTTTTTTTTTGTATTTGCTTTGCAGGTATGGTAAGTCTCACTGTTATACTGTAATGTTACTTTGTTTTATTGTTAATAGGGATGAGCAGAACACCCCCCGGTTCGGTTTGCACCAGAACTTGCGAAAAGACCAAAACTTTGCACGAACGTTAGAACCCCATTGAAGTCTATGGGACTCGAATGTTCAAAATCAAAAGTGTTAATTTTAAAGGCTAATTTGCATGGTATTGTCCTAAAAAGGGTTTGGGGACCCGGGTCCTGCCCCAGGGGACATGTATCAATGCAAAAAAAAGTTTAAAAAATGGCTGTTTTTTCGGGAGCAGTGATTTTAATAATGCTTAAAGTCAAACTAAAAAATTTTAATATTCCTTTAAATTTCGTACCTGGGGGGTGTCTATAGTATGCCTGTAAAGGGGCGCATGTTTCCCGTGTTTAGAACAGTCTGACAGCAAAATGACATTTCAAAGGAAAAAAAGTCATTTAAAACTACTTGTGGCTATTAATGAATTGCCGGTCTGACAATACACATCAAAGTTCATTGATAAAAACGGCATGGGAATTCCCCACAGGGGAACCCCGAACCAAAATTTAAGAAAAAAATTGCGTGGGGGTCCCCCTCAAAATTCATACCAGACCCTTCAGGTCTGGTATGGATTTTAAGGGGAACCCTGTGCCAAAATTAAAAAAAAAATTGGCGTGGGGTCCCCCAAAAATCCATACCAGACCTTTATCCGAGCACTCAACCTGGCAGGCCGCAGGAAAAGAGGGGGGGGACAAGAGAGCGCCCCCCCTCCTGAACCATACCAGGCCACATGCCCTCAACATTGGGAGGGTGCTTTGGGGTAGCCCACCAAAGCACCTTGTCCCCATGTTGATGAGGACAAGGGCCTCATCCCCACAACCCTTGGCCGGTGCTTGTGGGGGTCTGCGGGCGGGGGGCTTATCGGAATCTGGAAGCCCCCTTTAACAAGGGGACCCCCAGATCCCGGCCCCCCCTGTGTGAAATGGTAAGGGGGTACAAAAGTACCCCTACCATTTCACAAAAAAACTGTCAAAAATGTTAAAAATGACAAGAGACAGTTTTTGACAATTCCTTTATTAACCACTTCAGCCCCGGAAGGATTTACCCCCTTCCTGACCAGAGCACTTTTTACAATTTGGCACTGCGTTGCTTTAACTGATAATTGCGTGGTCATGCAATGCTATACCCAAACGAAATTTGCGTCCTTTTCTTCCCACAAATAGAGCTTTCTTTTGATGGTATTTGATCACCTCTGCGGTTGTTATTTTTTGCGCTGTAAACGGAAAAAGACCGAAAATTTTGAAAAAAATGATATTTTCAACTTTTTGTTATATCCAATAAACTCAATTTTAGTCATACATTTAGGCCAAAATGTATTCGGCCACATGTCCTTGGTAAAAAAAATGTCAATACGCGTATATTTATTGGTTTGCGCAAAAGTTATAGCGTCTACAAACTAGGGTACATTTTCTGGAATTTACACAGCTTTTAGTTTATGACTGCTTATCTCATTTCTTGAGGTGCTAAAATGGCAGGGAAGTACAAAACCCCCCCAAATTACCCCATTTTGGAAAATAGACACCTGAAGGAAATTGCTGAGAGGCATGTTAAGCCCATTGAATATTAAATTTTTTTGTCCCAAGTGATTGAATAATGATAAAAAAATAAAAATAAAAATTTTTTTACAAAAAGTTGTCACTAAATGATATATTGCTCACACATGCCATGGTTATATGTGGAATTGTGCCCCAAAATACATTTAGCTACTTCTCCTGAGTATGGGGATACCGCATGTGTGGGACTTTTTGGGAGCCTAGCCGCGTACGTGGCCCCGAAACCCAAGCACCGCCTTCAGGATTTCGAAGGGCGTAAATTTTTGATTTCACTCCTCACTACCTATCACAGTTTTGAAGGCCATAAAATGCCAAGATGGCACAAACCCCCCGAAATCACCCCATTTTGGAAAGTAGACACCCCACGCTATTTGCTGAGAGGCATGTTGAGTCCATGGAATATTTTATATTTTGACATAAGTTGCGGGAAAATGACAAACTTTTTTTTTTTTTTGCACAAAGTTGTCACTAAATGATATATTGCTCAAACATGCCATGGGCATATGTGGAATTACACCCCAAAATACATTCTGCTGCTTCTCCTGAGTATGGGGATACCACATGTTTTTCTGACTTTTTGGGAGCCTAGCCGCGTACGGGGCCCTGAAAACCATGCACCGCCTTCAGGATTTCTAAGGGTGTACATTTTTGATTTCACTCCTCACTACCTATCACAGTTTTGAAGGCCATAAAATGCCAAGATGGCACAAACCCCCCAAATGACCCCATTTTGGAAAGAAGACACCCCACGCTATTTGCTGAGAGGCATGTTGAGTGCATGGAATATTTTATATTTTGCCACAAGTTGCGGGAAAGTGACAAACTTTTTTTTTTTTTGCACAAAGTACAAAGTTGTCACTAAATGATATATTTCTCAAACATGCCATGGGCATATGTGGAAATACACCCCAAAATACATTGTGCTGCTTCTCCTGAGTATGGGAATACCACATGTGTGGGACTTTTTGGGGGCCTGGCTGCATACGGGGCCCCGAAAACCAATCACTGCCTTCAGGATTTCTAAGGGCATACATTTTTGATTTCACTCCTCACTACCTATCACAGTTTTGTAGGCCATAAAATGCCAAGATAGCACAACCCCCCCCCCCCCAAATGACCCCATTTTGGAAAGTAGACACTCCAAGCTATTTGCTGAGAGGCATGGTGAGTATTTTGCAGCTCTCATTTGTTTTCGAAAAGGAAGAAAGACAAGAAAAATGTTTTTTTTTCTTTTTTCAATTTTCAAAACTTTGTGACAAAAAGTGAGGTCTGCAAAATACTCGCCATACCTCTCAGCAAATAGCTTGGGGTGTCTACTTTCCAAAATGGGGACATTTGGGGGGGGTTTGTGCCATCTGGGCATTCCATGGCCTCCGAAACTGTGATAGGCAGTGAAGAGTGAAATCAAAAATTTACACCCTTAGAAAGCCTGAAGGTGGTGCTTGGTTTTCGGGGGTCCCGTACGCAGCTAGGCTCCCAAAAAGTCTCACACATGTGGTACCCCCAAACTCAGGAGAAGCAACAGAATGTATTTTGGGGTGTAATTTCACATATTCCCGTGGCATGTTTGAGCAATATATCATTTAGTGACAACTTTGTGCAAAAAATAAAAATAAAATTTGTCTTTTTCCCGCAACTTGTGTCACAATATAAATATTCCATGGACTCGACATGCCTTTCAGCAAATAGCTTGGGGTGCCTACTTTCCAAAATGGGGTCATTTGGGGGGTTTTAAACTGTCCTGGCATTTTATGCACAACATTTAGAAGTTTATGTCACATTCTAACTACTTGAAGACAAAGCCCTTTCTGATGCTTTTTGTTTACATGAAAAAATTATTTTTTTTTGCAAGAAAATTACTTTGAACCCCCAAACATTATATATTTTTTTAAAGCAAATGCCCTACAGATTAAAATGGTGGGTGTTTCATTTTTTTTTTCACACAGTATTTGCGCAGCGATTTTTCAAACGCATTTTTTGGGGAAAAAACACACTTTTTTTACATTTTAATGCACTAAAACACACTATATTTCCCAAATGTTTGATGAAATAAAAAAGATGATCTTAGGCCGAGTACATGGATACCAAACACGACATGCTTTAAAATTGCGCACAAACGTGCAGTGGCAACAAACTGAATACATTTTTAAAAGCCTTTAAAAGCCTTTACAGGTTACCACTTTAGATTTACGGAGGAGGCCTACTGCTAAAATGACTGCCCTCGATCTGACCTTCGTGGTGATACCTCACATGCATGGTGCAATTGCTGTTTACATTTGACGCCAGACTGACGCTTGAGTTCGCCTTTGCGCGAGAGCGGGGGGGACAGGGGTGCTTTTTTTTTTTCTTTCTTCTTTTTTTTTGCTTTTTTATCTTATTTTTAAACTGTTCCTTTCATTTTTATTGTTATCTCAGGGAATGTAAATATCCCCTATGGTAGCAATAGGTAGTGACAGGTACTCTTTTTTGAAAAAATTGGGTTCTATTAGACCCTAGATCTCTCCTCTGCCCTCAAAGCATCTGACCACACCAAGATCAGTGTGATAAAATGCTTTCCCAATTTCCCAATGGCGCTGTTTACATCCGGCGAAATCTAAGTCATAAAATGCTTGTAGCTTCAGGTTTCTTAGGCCATAGAGATGATTGGAGCCATACTGGTCTCTGATCAGCTCTATGGTCAGCTGGCCAAATCAACAGCTGCATTCTCAGGTTCCCTGCTGGGACAGGAGAGCCAGAGAAAAACATGGAAGATGGTGGGGGGGGCATTCCCTCCCACTGCTTGTAAAAGCAGTCTAGAGGCTAATTAGCTGCTAGGATTGCTTTTACATGAAAGCCGATCGCTGGCTGAAAAGAATGATGCCAAGATAATACCTAAACCTGCAGGCATCATTCTGGTATAACCACTTAAAGTCCAGCAACATACCAGTACCTTGATGGTCCTTGTTGGGCATATATTCTAAACTTTATTTTCATGCAGCCTGTGGGCTGAATAAAAAAAAGAGATTGATCGGTGGGTATGCCCACCATTAGAATACCTCCCTTCATCCACCCACTTCTAATGATGGGCATATATGCACCGTTTATATATGCCGAAGCATGGGGGCATCCTCCTGCAAAAGGTAGGAGCAAATCGCTCTTTTGCCCACTGCTGCCCCCACGCTTCGACATATATGCTGAAGTATGTAACTGTGGTGGTGAAATCACCTCAGACAGCGCTGGAGTCACGGCTTTATGTATCGTGGGAGCAAATGCTGTTGCTGTCAAGATAAACAAATTTGCGCTGCAACTGAATGGCGTACCTGCTAAGCAAATGATGGTTAACAATAAACCAAAGTAATATTACAGTATAGCAGTAAGACTTACCATACCTGCAAAGCAAATACAAACAAAATAGTAAAAAATAAAACATTTAACGCAACCTGTGCCTAAAATATATATATGCCGAAGCATGGAGGCATCCTCCCGCAAAAGGTAGGAACAAATCGCTCCTCTGCCCACTGCTGCCCGCACGCTTCGGCATATATGCTGAAGTATGTAACTGTGGTGGTGAAATCACCTCTGACAGGACTGGAGTCACGGCTTTATGTATCGTGGGAGCAAACGCTGTTGCTGTCAAATTAAATAAATCCACGCTGCAACTGAATGGTGTATCTGCTAACCAAATGATGGTTAACGATAAAACAAAATAACATTACAGTATAACAGTAATGCCTAGTACACACGGTCGGAAAATGTGCGATCAGAGCGTGTTGTCGGACATTCCAACCGTGTGTGGGCTCCATCGGACATTTACCATCGGATTTTCCGACACACAAAGTTTGAGAGCAGGCTATAAAATTTTCTGACAACAAAATCTGATCGCGTCAATTCCGACCGTGTGTGGCCAGTTCCGACACACAAAGTGCCACACATGCTCAGAAGAAATTCTGATACAGAACAGCTCGGTCTGGTAAAATGAGCGTTCGGAATGGATACAGCACTTTCTTCACACTGCAATGTTTTAAATAGTTTAATACAGCGCACTCTGTTCATCTTTATAATGTGAGAAGAATGAAGTAGTTTTGCTGCTCATATTCACACAGACGTCTCACAAACTTTTTTCTTTATTCTTTATCGGGATTCCCTCAATATATTTTGATTTGTCACATCTGACCAAATTTTTTTTTGTTTGTTTGTTTTTAATTTTTTTAAAAATGTTTTCAAGGCTGTTTAAATTTTTTTGGGGGTTTGTATTTTTTTCAAGGCTGTTTTTTTTTTCTTTTTTTTTGGTTTTTACTCCAGAATATTTTTGTGTGTGTTTTGTGTGTCAAGTTACCACAACACCATTGATATCTTGTATTATTTAATCTCAAGGAGATTGCTTGGTGTTGGTGTCTCTTGTTAATTTCACATTGTATATTCGAAATGTACCTGCCTACTCACCAACAAACTGTCCTTTTTGAAGGAAAACACACATAGGTGAGTATAATTGAAACAAAATTTCCTTTATTAAGGGCTCATAACCAAACAAAGAGGGAGGCAACGCTGGAGAAACAGCAGAAATTGGTGAAGCCTTTGGCCCCCAGGGCACACATCAATTCTTTTACAGCAAAATTGGTGGCCTGAGGAGTCCATATCTAAGGGAGTGCAGTCTGGTCCAGAAGGCCCACAGATCCGGAAAGCAGCAGATGACATCTGTGTCCCCAGGCTGTGGTCATACAAGAGACTGCATCTTTGGCCAGACCAGACTGAACCCAGGCCATCACTCTCTGGTCTTCCTTCCACGCATGCTTCCATGCTGTGGCTGTGGTGGTGGAGTTGTGGCAGCAGGAGGAGGAGGAGGAGGGGGATGGGCCAACTCACTCAGGTGGGTATTGGGTGTGATTTCGCCACTCACCCCCTTACTTAGGACTTTATACAGAAGGTCCTCACACAGCTTGCGTTGACCCTCCTGCATGGCCTGCAGTTTGGTGGCAGCCATGCAGGCAAAGGCCTCTTCAGGAGTAGGGGTGGCTCTGAGGGATGCAGAAGCCTCCTGAATGAGCCTGAGCGCTGAATCCTGAACGTGACTCCCCTTCCTCGGTCTTTTGTATGGAAGGAGGAGGGGAGGGACCTGTGATTCGGTCAGGCTCCGTCTGGTCCCAGGCTTCTTCTGGCTGCCACTTAGCCCCGCCTCCTCCTGGCTGCCACTTACCCCCACCTCCTCCTGGCTGCCACATTCTACAGCCTCTTCCTGACTGCCACATTCCACAGCCTCGTCCTGGCTGAGGTCTTCCTGTGTATGAAAAAGGGACATAGATTTAGTTTTTTATTCATCAATCACACACAATTTTCACCTCATGATTGTAGCAAATTGAATGTTAAGAAATATAACAGACTATCCTTCTGCGCCCAGCATTTTTCATTCTTGTCCCAATTATTTTTGGTACTGTCTATTGATATGTAAAACACTTTCTTAAATCAGCAATTAGTGATCAATAATAACATCTAGTAAACATCATTTATTTATTGTCCAGAAATCTGTAGAACAATGCTATACCTGACTCCATCTGGGCTCCTCCACTTCTTCCTGGCTGGAAGTCCCAGGCTGGACATCAGAAGCCTCAGCTGGGGTGGAAGATAGGGTAGAAGGAAGAGTGGAAGGAAGGATTGAGAGGGATTCCCTGACTCCAGTCTGGTCTGACAGAAATCACAGTCTCTCATAGTACCACAGCCTGGGGACATAAATGTCATCTGCTCCAGCTCCTGATCTCTGGGAATCCATGACCTTCTTGCGCTCCCTAAGATAAGTGCTCCTCAGGCCACCAATTTTGGTTTTTAAATAGGGGATGGTTGCTGTGGGCACCACTGGCTTCACCAACTCCAGCAGTTTCTCCAGCGCTGTCTGCCTCTTTTGTTTATTATTGTAATGTGGATGCTTCACCTGCCACAGACAGGGCAGCTCCCTGTATTTGTCTATGAACAGGGGGAGGAAGTTGTGGTCATTGAAGACATCCATTGTATCTGCAAGACACAACACAAGACAAACCCTAATGTCAGGCAAAACTCTCCTAATCTTGTTACAATATAGGCCTCAATGTAGAAGCAGTATAGGCCCAAGTTTAGATCTTACCTTTGTTATCACGATCGGCACCTCCGATACTCCTTCCTCCGCTCACAGATCGTACGTACTACGCACACGTGTTATGCTTTATACACACTGCGCATGCGTGTAACTCTGCCCGTCCCTGGCATTCTTTCTAGTCTATTCCCCGCCCCTTTTCGTTCGGCGCAGTGGGTGAAGAGCACATGGTGGAGACACAGCAGGTGCATGCTAATTACAGCAATGAGGAGGAGGAGGAAAGCCCGGAGCCAGAAACATCTGGATCCAGAAGGATAAGATTTAAGGCAGCAAATATGTCCTTTGGGGAGATGTTGGAGATGGTCGACACCCTGAAGAAGGCCGACTATGATGGGAAGTATGGACCTTACCCCAACCCTAATGTCAGAAAGGCCAAGATCATGGCGAAAGTGGTCAAGAGTCTACACCGAAATTTTGGGGTACGACGATCGAAAGATCAGCTCAGGAAGCGGTGGTCGGACCTGAAATTAAGAGAGCATGAGCAGTACAGGAAGATCCGGAGAGTGCTGCAAAAAAGTAAGTAGTTGTGCTGTGTTCCTATTCTTTTTATGTTTATTGCATTCGTGCTGCTCCATGTGCTTTTCTTAACTGTTGTCCAGTTTAAAATGTCAACTTTCATGGTCATGGGCACATTATTCGTTCGTATCAAACATTGTTCGTTCGGCCTAGAAAACACCATGGTTTTGTCCATATGCATTTGGCCACATTTTTTAGGGCCTACTTGTCTGAAACTAATTTGGTTGGGTAGATGGGTTTGTAACTAGAATGAAATGCAAACTAGATTCTGTGTAAGGAGAGGACACTCAGCAGCAGTTTTCACATCTCGACGCTGGAGCACTAGTGTGGGACACAAGAACACCCTTTTTATTAGGGGGCCCACACAGGTGCTCCAGTGTATACTATAGGGGTGTCTCCATCTGTGAAGCTTGTACAAGACAGGTAAAATATTCAAGCTTGACAAAGGACAAGAAAAATGCTACATCTTGGAACTCTAGGGGAGAAAAGACTTGGAGGACACCCCTCATTCGAGGAGACCAGAGACCCCCCACCTCTGGAAGAAGGGGAAATCCACACAAGACAAATAGAGCAGGAGGAGGAAGACGTGGTGGAAATTGGCACCACAACAGGTGAGTGTCTGCGACCACAGGCTCAGGTAAGAGATGGATGCCGGCATATTTATAATACATTTTTTTTTTTGGTTTCTATCTTTTTAGGTGATCGTGATGTTGTGGATCCAGATCCTTTCACCTCGGAAAGTGCACAGATCCTGATCGGGGAGATCATGGGGTGTAATAGGGCATTGGAAAACATCCGGAAAAACATCAATGATGTTCTTCAAAAAAATAAGAACATCATTGATGTTTTGGGGCGAGTTTAAAACCCATCCAAATCCCTTTGTTTTTTGGTGTGCTACAATTTTGTAACATTTTTTGTCAAATTGTCGAAAAGCCAAATTTTGAAGAGGCACACAGTGTGTCAACATGTGCTATCTGCCATCACGGGAGATCAATGGATGCGTTTTGGGGGTGGAACCCCTTCCTCAATAATAAAGTAGCTGAGAAGAAGGGGTTGCACCCCCAAAACACGTCCCTTGATCCCCCATGATGGCAGGTAGCACATGTTGACATTCGGCTATTTGTGTGCATCTTCAAAATTTGGCTTTTCCAGGGGTGACTTCACCCCATCTGAACACAATATCAAACACAGTTTGTAAATACTCATGTCTGATATTGCCTTCAAGTTCTACCAAATGTGAACTTTGTAAGTTCAAGATTTGTGTCTTTCTTGTTTGTTTTAAACATGCCTGTTTTATCTTAAATGGACATTTCTACTTTTTCTAATGTGACCCCAAAAATTGTTATACAACAAACATGTTGGTTTGTTTTAAAAACCTTTTCTAAATGCACATGTGATTGTGCAGGTATTAAAAAGATTGTTAATCAAGAATGTGTGGATTATTGTCTCAACGCTACAACACTTTTGTGGTGCTCTAATTGCTGTTTTCTGTGACAATGGGTGTTATTTCCTAAGGGCAAATCCACTTTGCACTACAAGTGCAGTTTCAAGTGCACTTGTAGTGCAAAGTGTCTTTGCCTTTAGTAAATAACACCCAACAGTGCTTTGTAATGTTACACAATCACGCCATTTTCAGGACTCATCACATTTCTCTCAGGGTCAGCTAAAACAAACACAAGCAGTAAATGTCACCAAAGATTAGAATTTTTTTTTTATTTGAAGAAGGTTTTAGACATTGTCTGGCATATTGATAGCCCCCCTACCCGCAAAGAATTCAAGGTATCTTAGCCGGACATCACGGGCACTCAGGGGGGGGCAAGCCAGGACGGCCACTTTCAAGCACCGTCAGGGTTGGTTCATTTTGAATTCCGGCCTCAGGCCCAACTGAGCCAGCATAGTTGGCAGAATGTTGCCGTAAAAAGTTGTGTAGAACACAGCACGCCAGGATAATGTGATTCAGTTTGTACTCCGCCATATGTATGGGTGTAAGAAATAAGCGGAACCGGCTGGCCATGATTCCAAACATGTTCTCCACCACTCTTCTGGCTCTGGCCAGCTGGTAATTAAAAACCCTCTGGTCCGGGGTGAGGGTCCTCATCGGGAATGGCCGCATAAGATGGTCCCCCAGCGTAAATGCTTCATCCGCAACGAAAACGAATGGGAGTCCTTCCACATTGTCTTCTGAAGGTGGCAAGTCCAAGCTGCCATTCTGGAGATGCCTGTAGAACTCCGTCTGGGCGATGACTCCACCATCGGACATCCGGCCATTCTTCCCCACATCCACATACAGAAATTCATAAGTAGCTGACACCACCGCCAACATCACAATACTATTGAACCCCTTATAATTATAATAGTACGACCCCAAGTTGGGTGGTGGGAAGATGTGGACGTGTTTCCCATCAATTGCCCCTCTGCAGTTAGGAAAGTCCCACCGCTGGGCAAAGTGGGAGGCCACAGTCTGCCATTCCTGTGGCGTGGAAGGAAACTGTCGAGTAAAACAAAAAAAATTAGTCTTTTTGCACATAAACATGGAAAGCAGATTAGACACAAACATTCTTGGCCAACATCAAGATACCATTTATTTATGGGAAGTTTTAAAGACCAAAGTATAAGGTAAACCTATCAGATCCCCCCCCCTCATGGGCCATTTCTAACATTATAGAGGGGGAACTCTTGGACAGGTAACCCTCTCCACTTCATTGAGAGATGAATGCCTAAATAATGGGTATTACTTTGAACAGCCCCTCCTTAGTTACACTATTGGCAGCCCACTGGACAGGTAAGAAGTGTCATAATACAAAGATAGAAATACACATTGTACACATTTGAGCACATTTGGACATTCTGCTATTACCTATCAAGATAATAATAGTATACAAAAACTTTAAACAGTACCATTTGAAAGTATTCAGGCAGGCCCATGCACTACATGCTTTTGAAAATTCAACCATAAATCTGACCACTAAAGAGATGGATATAGTGTGTATAGGTTTGGCAAAGTCAGCAGATAAATGATTGAGGATAGATAGAGAATTGGTATCAGCTGACTTAGTAGTTGGGGGGAGGGAGGGTTCCAAATGATTTGGGGACCCCCCAAAAAAGCCTCTGGCACTCTGCCTGAATTTCTTATTTGCTTATACATCTTATAAGATGAAGATAATTGCTGGTGTTCTTTTGATCCTATTAGTACCACAGTCAGGCAGCTAGACTATTTACAGTTAGTGTAGTGCGTCCTCCTTACAGTGTTCAGTTAAAGCTACAAGTTAGTTTAGTGTGACCTCTGCACAGTGTTCAGCTAAAGCTATAAGTTAGGGTAGTGCGTCCTCCTCACAGTGTTCAGCTAAAGCTACAAGTTGGTTTAGTGCGTCCTCCTCACAGTGTTCAGCTAAAACTACAAGTTAGTGTAGTGCGACCTCTGCACAGTGTTCAGCTAAAGCTACAAGTTAGTGTAGTGCGTCCTCCTCACAGTGTTCAGCTAAAACTACAAGTTAGTGTAGTGTGACCGCTGCACAGTGTTCAGCTAAAGCTACAAGTTAGTGTAGTGCGTCCTCCTCACAGTGTTCAGCTAAAACTACAAGTTAGTGTAGTGCGTCCTCCTCACAGTGTTCAGCTAAAACTACAAGTTAGTGTAGTGCGACCTCTGCACAGTGTTCAGCTAAAGCTACAAGTTAGTGTAGCGCGTCCTCCTCACAGTGTTCAGCTAAAACTACAAGTTAGTGTAGTGCGACCTCTGCACAGTGTTCAGCTAAAGATACAAGTTAGTGTAGTGTGTCCTCCTCACAGTGTTTAGCTAAAGCTACAAGTTAGTTTAGTGTGACCTCTGCACAGTGTTCAACTAAAGCTACAAGTTAGGGTAGTGCGTCCTCCTCACAGTGTTCAGCTAAAGCTACAAGTTAGTTTAGTGTGACCTCTGCACAGTGTTCAGCTAAAGCTACAAGTTAGGGTAGTGCATCCTCCTCACAGTGTTCAGCTAAAGCTACAAGTTAGTTTAGTGTGACCTCTGCACAGTGTTCAGCTAAAGCTACAAGTTAGGGTAGTGCGTCCTCCTCACAGTGTTCAGTTAAAGCTACAAGTTGGTGTAGTGCGTCCTCCTCACAGTGTTCAGCTAAAACTACAAGTTAGTGTAGTGCGTTCTCCTCACAGTGTTCAGCTAAAGCTACAAGTTGGTGTAGTGCATCCTCCTCACAGTGTTCAGCTAAAACTACAAGTTAGTGTAGTGCGACCTCTGCACAGTGTTCAGCTAAAGCTACAAGTTAGTGTAGTGTGACCTCTGCACAGTGTTCAGCTAAAGCTACAAGTTAGTGTAGTGCGTCATCCTCACAGTGTTCAGCTAAAACTACAAGTTAGTGTAGTGCGACCTCTGCACAGTGTTCAGCTAAAACTACAAGTTAGTGTAGTGCAACCTCTGCACAGTGTTCAGCTAAAGCTACAAGTTAGTGTAGTGCGTCATCCTCACAGTGTTCAGCTAAAACTACAAGTTAGTGTAGTGCAACATCTGCACAGTGTTCAGCTAAAGCTACAAGTTAGTGTAGTGCGTCCTCTGAACAGTATTCAGCTAAAACTTCAAGTTAGTGTAGTGCGACCTCTGCACAGTGTTCAGCTAAAGCTACAAGTTAGTGTAGCGCGTCCTCCTCACAGTGTTCAGCTAAAACTACAAGTTAGTGTAGTGCGACCTCTGCACAGTGTTCAGCTAAAGCTACAAGTTAGTGTAGTGCGACCTCCTCACAGTGTTCAGCTAAAGCTACAAGTTAGTTTAGTGCAACCTCTGCACAGTGTTCAGCTAAAGCTACAAGTTAGGGTAGTGCGTCCTCCTCACAGTGTTCAGCTAAAGCTACAAGTTAGTTTAGTGTGACCTCTGCACAGTGTTCAGCTAAAGCTACAAGTTAGGGTAGTGCGTCTTCCTCACAGTGTTCAGCTAAAGCTACAAGTTAGTTTAGTGTGACCTCTGCACAGTGTTCAGCTAAAGCTACAAGTTAGGGTAGTGCGTCCTCCTCACAGTGTTCAGCTAAAGCTACAAGTTGGTGTAGTGCGTCCTCCTCACAGTGTTCAGCTAAAACTACAAGTTAGTGTAGTGCGACCTCTGCACAGTGTTCAGCTAAAGCTACAAGTTAATGTAGTGCGTCATCCTCACAGTGTTCAGCTAAAACGACAAGTTAGGGTAGTGCGTCCTCCTCACAGTGTTCAGCTAAAGCTACATGTTAGTTTAGTGTGACCTCTGCACAGTGTTCAGCTAAAACTACAAGTTAGTGTAATGCGACCTCTGCACAGTGTTCAGTTAAAGCTACAAGTTAGTGTAGTGCGTCATCCTCACAGTGTTCAGCTAAAACTACAAGTTAGTGTACTGCGACCTCTGCACAGTGTTCAGCTAAAGCTACAAGTTAGTGTAGTGCGTCCTCTGAACAGTATTCAGCTAAAACTACAAGTTAGTGTAGTGCGACCTCTGCACAGTGTTCAGCTAAAGCTACAAGTTAGTGTACTGCATCCTTTGAACAGTGTTCAGCTAAAGCTACAAGTTAGTGTAGTGTGTCCTCTGAACAGTGTTCAGCTAAAACTACAAGTTAGTGTAGTGCGACCTCTGCACAGTGTTCAGCTAAAGCTACAAGTTAGTGTAGTGCGTCCTCCTCACAGTGTTCAGCTAAAACTAAAAGTTAGTGTAGTGCGTCCTCTGAACAGTGTTCAGCTAAAACTACAAGTTAGTGTAGTGCGTCCTCCTCACAGTGTTCAGCTAAAGCTACAAGTTAGTTTAGTGTGACCTCTGCACAGTGTTCAGCTAAAGCTACAAGTTAGGGTAGTGCGTCCTCCTCACAGTGTTCAGCTAAAGCTACAAGTTAGTTTAGTGTGACCTCTGCACAGTGTTCAGCTAAAGCTACAAGTTAGGGTAGTGCATCCTCCTCACAGTGTTCAGCTAAAGCTACAAGTTAGTTTAGTGTGACCTCTGCACAGTGTTCAGCTAAAGCTACAAGTTAGGGTAGTGCGTCCTCCTCACAGTATTCAGCTAAAGCTACAAGTTGGTGTAGTGCATCCTCCTCACAGTGTTCAGCAAAAACTACAAGTTAGTGTAGTGCGACCTCTGCACAGTGTTCAGCTAAAGCTACAAGTTAGTGTAGTGCGTCCTCTGAACAGTGTTCAGCTAAAACTACAAGTTAGTGTAGTGCGTCATCCTCACAGTGTTCAGCTAAAACTACAAGTTAGTATAGTGCGACATCTGCACAGTGTTCAGCTAAAACTACAAGTTAGTGTAGTGCGACCTCTGCACAGTGTTCAGCTAAAGCTACAAGTTAGTGTAGTGCGTCCTCCTCACAGTGTTCAGCTAAAACTACAAGTTAGTGTAGTGCATCCTCTGAACAGTGTTCAGCTAAAACTACAAGTTAGTGTAGTGCGTCCTCCTCACAGTGTTCAGCTAAAGCTACAAGTTAGTGTAGTGTGACCTCTGAACAGTGTTCAGCTAAAACTACAAGTTAGTGTAGTGCGTCATCCTCACAGTGTTCAGCTAAAACTACAAGTTAGTATAGTGCGACATCTGCACAGTGTTCAGCTAAAACTACAAGTTAGTGTAGTGCGACCTCTGCACAGTGTTCAGCTAAAGCTACAAGTTAGTGTAGTGCGTCCTCCTCACAGTGTTCAGCTAAAACTACAAGTTAGTGTAGTGCGTCCTCTGAACAGTGGTCAGCTAAAACTACAAGTTAGTGTAGTGCGTCCTCCTCACAGTGTTCAGCTAAAGCTACAAGTTGGTGTAGTGCATCCTCCTCACAGTGTTCAGCTAAAGCTGCAAGTTAATGTAGTGCGTCATCCTCACAGTGTTCAGCTAAAACTACAAGTTAGGGTAGTGCGTCCTCCTCACAGTGTTCAGCTAAAGCTACATGTTAGTGTACTGCATCCTTTGAACAGTGTTCAGCTAAAGCTACAAGTTAGTGTAGTGTGTCCTCTGAACAATGTTCAGCTAAAACTACAAGTTAGTGTAGTGCGACCTCTGCACAGTGTTCAGCTAAAGCTACAAGTTAGTGTAGTGCGTCCTCCTCACAGTGTTCAGCTAAAACTACAAGTTAGTGTAGTGCGTCCTCTGAACAGTGTTCAGCTAAAACTACAAGTTAGTGTAGTGCGTCCTCCTCACAGTGTTCAGCTAAAGCTACAAGTTAGTTTAGTGTGACCTCTGCACAGTGTTCAGCTAAAGCTACAAGTTAGGGTAGTGCGTCCTCCTCACAGTGTTCAGCTAAAGCTACAAGTTAGTTTAGTGTGACCTCTGCACAGTGTTCAGCTAAAGCTACAAGTTAGGGTAGTGCGTCCTCCTCACAGTGTTCAGCTAAAGCTACAAGTTAGTTTAGTGTGACCTCCTCACAGTGTTCAGTTAAAGCTACAAGTTGGTGTAGTGCGTCCTCCTCACAGTGTTCAGCTAAAACTACAAGTTAGTGTAGTGCGTTCTCCTCACAGTGTTCAGCTAAAGCTACAAGTTGGTGTAGTGCATCCTCCTCACAGTGTTCAGCTAAAACTACAAGTTAGTGTAGTGTGACCTCTGCACAGTGTTCAGCTAAAGCTACAAGTTAGTGTAGTGTGACCTCTGCACAGTGTTCAGCTAAAGCTACAAGTTAGTGTAGTGCGTCATCCTCACAGTGTTCAGCTAAAACTACAAGTTAGTGTAGTGCGACCTCTGCACAGTGTTCAGCTAAAACTACAAGTTAGTGTAGTGCGACCTCTGCACAGTGTTCAGCTAAAGCTACAAGTTAGTGTAGTGCGTCATCCTCACAGTGTTCAGCTAAAACTACAAGTTAGTGTAGTGCAACATCTGCACAGTGTTCAGCTAAAGCTACAAGTTAGTGTAGTGCATCCTCTGAACAGTATTCAGCTAAAACTACAAGTTAGTGTAGTGCGACCTCTGCACAGTGTTCAGCTAAAGCTACAAGTTAGTGTACTGCATCCTTTGAACAGTGTTCAGCTAAAGCTACAAGTTAGTGTAGTGTGTCCTCTGAACAGTGTTCAGCTAAAACTACAAGTTAGTGTAGTGCGACCTCTGCACAGTGTTCAGCTAAAGCTACAAGTTAGTGTACTGCATCCTTTGAACAGTGTTCAGCTAAAGCTACAAGTTAGTGTAGTGCGTCCTCCTCACAGTGTTCAGCTAAAACTAAAAGTTAGTGTAGTGTGTCCTCTGAACAGTGTTCAGCTAAAACTACAAGTTAGTGTAGTGCGTCCTCCTCACAGTGTTCAGCTAAAGCTACAAGTTAGTTTAGTGTGACCTCTGCACAGTGTTCAGCTAAAGCTACAAGTTAGGGTAGTGCGTCCTCCTCACAGTGTTCAGCTAAAGCTACAAGTTAGTTTAGTGTGACCTCAGCACAGTGTTCAGCTAAAGCTACAAGTTAGGGTAGTGCATCCTCCTCACAGTGTTCAGCTAAAGCTACAAGTTAGTTTAGTGTGACCTCTGCACAGTGTTCAGCTAAAGCTACAAGTTAGGGTAGTGCGTCCTCCTCACAGTGTTCAGCTAAAGCTACAAGTTGGTGTAGTGCATCCTCCTCACAGTGTTCAGCTAAAGCTGCAAGTTAATGTAGTGCGTCATCCTCACAGTGTTCAGCTAAAACTACAAGTTAGGGTAGTGCGTCCTCCTCACAGTGTTCAGCTAAAGCTACATGTTAGTTTAGTGTGACCTCTGCACAGTGTTCAGCTAAAACTACAAGTTAGTGTAGTGCGACCTCTGCACAGTGTTCAGTTAAAGCTACAAGTTAGTGTAGTGCGTCATCCTCACAGTGTTCAGCTAAAACTACAAGTTAGTGTACTGCGACCTCTGCACAGTGTTCAGCTAAAGCTACAAGTTAGTGTAGTACGTCCTCTGAACAGTATTCAGCTAAAACTACAAGTTAGTGTAGTGCGACCTCTGCACAGTGTTCAGCTAAAGCTACAAGTTAGTGTACTGCATCCTTTGAACAGTGTTCAGCTAAAGCTACAAGTTAGTGTAGTGTGTCCTCTGAACAATGTTCAGCTAAAACTACAAGTTAGTGTAGTGCGACCTCTGCACAGTGTTCAGCTAAAGCTACAAGTTAGTGTAGTGCGTCCTCCTCACAGTGTTCAGCTAAAACTAAAAGTTAGTGTAGTGCGTCCTCTGAACAGTGTTCAGCTAAAACTACAAGTTAGTGTAGTGCGTCCTCCTCACAGTGTTCAGCTAAAGCTACAAGTTAGTTTAGTGTGACCTCTGCACAGTGTTCAGCTAAAGCTACAAGTTAGGGTAGTGCGTCCTCCTCACAGTGTTCAGCTAAAGCTACAAGTTAGTTTAGTGTGACCTCTGCACAGTGTTCAGCTAAAGCTACAAGTTAGGGTAGTGCATCCTCCTCACAGTGTTCAGCTAAAGCTACAAGTTAGTTTAGTGTGACCTCTGCACAGTGTTCAGCTAAAGCTACAAGTTGGTGTAGTGCATCCTTCTCACAGTGTTCAGCTAAAACTACAAGTTAGTGTAGTGCGACCTCTGCACAGTGTTCAGCTAAAGCTACAAGTTAGTGTAGTGCGTCATCCTCACAGTGTTCAGCTAAAACTACAAGTTAGTGTAGTGCGACCTCTGCACAGTGTTCAGCTAAAGCTACAAGTTAGTGTAGTGCGTCCTCTGAACAGTGTTCAGCTAAAACTACAAGTTAGTGTAGTGCGTCATCCTCACAGTGTTCAGCTAAAACTACAAGTTAGTGTAGTGCGACATCTGCACAGTGTTCAGCTAAAACTACAAGTTAGTGTAGTGCGACCTCTGAACAGTGTTCAGCTAAAACTACAAGTTAGTGTAGTGCGACCTCTGCACAGTGTTCAGCTAAAGCTACAAGTTAGTGTAGTGCGTCCTTTGAACAGTGTTCAGCTAAAGCTACAAGTTAGTGCAGTGCGTCCTCTGAACAGTGTTCAGCTAAAACTACAAGTTAGTGTAGTGCGACCTCTGCACAGTGTTCAGCTAAAGCTACAAATTAGTGTAGTGCGTCCTTGAACATTGTTCAGCTAAAGCTGCAAGTTAGTGTAGTGTGTCCTCCTCACAGTGTTCAGCTAAAACTACAAGTTAGTGTAGTGCGAGCTCTGCACAGTGTTCAGCTAAAGCTACCTGTAGAAGGTTGGTGGTGTTTTCCTGATCCTAGCACTACCGCAGGCAGCTAAATAAGCTACAAGTTAGTTTTTTGCAAGCTCTGCACAGTGTTCAGCTAAAGATACCTGTAGAAGGTTGGTGATGTTCTCATACTACAGGCAGGCAGTTGATTTTGCTAGCTGCAGTATCAGTATATATATATATATATGTATATATATATATATGTATATATATATATATATATATATATATACATATATATACACATATATATATATATATATATATATATATATATATATATATATATATATATATATATATATATATATATATATATATATATACATATATATATATATCCCAGCTTAGTGCAGCTACAGGCCATTAGTATGTCTGGAAGGCCAACATGGAGAGGCAGACAGTTGCAAGCCAATAAAAGGGGGCAAGCAGGCTCTGTGTCTAGAGGCAACAGTGCTGGTTATGGAGACGGTTCATCCTCATCAGCACGTGGCCGTGGGACACGCTTGGCCTTTTTTTCGGCAGCTGGCCGTGTTGAGCCGCAACATGCGGAAGACTTTGTAGAGTGGATGACCAAGCCGTTCTCATCCTCCTCATCCTCTCTCACCCATGCTCAGGGTACTTTGTCTGACAAAGCAGCTGCCAACGCGGCCTCTTCCCTCGGCTCAATGGCATCAGTGACTCCTTCCCTAGCCCCACCATGTCCTCCTGAGGAGTCCCATGCTCCAGGAGGATGCCCAGTGTTTAGAAGGCTCTGATGATGATACTGAGCTAGATGAAGGCAGTAACGTGAGCATGGACAGAGGGGGTGCCCAAGAAGGACAGCAATCTGGCAGTCATGCTCCCCCTGCTGCAGCATACTGCCAGGTTTGCTCCAGTGATGTGGAGGGAGGGGATGATGAGGTCACTGACTCAATGTGGGTGCCTGATAGGAGAGAGGAGGAGGCACATCACCAACGAGGCAGGATGCCCTCCAGGGGCCAGCCTAAGGGCAGCACACTGACTGCATCACACCCCAAAGCTCCGCATGTGCAGGGCGCTGCTGTCTCTGCGCGTTATTCCAAAATTTCTTTGGTGTGGGCTGTTTTTGAGACGAGTGCATCAGATCGCACCACTGCTATTTGCAACATATGTCTCAAACGTATCTCTCCAAAACATCTCCCGCTTGGGCACCACATGCTTGACCAGATATATGTTGACCTGCCATGCAGTTCGTTGGCAAGCATATCTAAAAGACCCACACCAAAGAACAAAGAGGACCTCTCCTTGCTCCTCATCAGCTGAGATCTCCAACCCCACTATACCTTCAGTCCTCTCTGAGACCTGCACTGAGAGGAATGAAGGTGTAGAATTAGGTGTGTCACAGCCAAGTACTTGTGGGAAATCTGATTTCGGTACACAGACGTCAGATTGTACCAGGCAAATTTCCCTGCCCCAGCTGCTGCACCGCCGAAAGAAGTTCACTCCCAGCCATCCACCTGCCCAGTGGTTGAATGCTAGCTTGACAAAATTGCTAGCACTTCAACTGCTGCCTTTTCAGTTGGTAGACTCTGCCCCCTTCCGTGAGTTTGTGGAATGTGCGATTCCTCAGTGGCAGGTACCCAAACGCCACTTCTTCTCACAGAAGGTGATACCGGCTCTTTACCGGCATGTGGAAGGCAATGTCCATGCCTCGCTGGACAGGTTGGTCAGCGGTAAGGTGTATATTACCGCTGACTCATGGTCTAGCAGGCATGGACAGGGACGCTACCTAAGTTTCACCGCGCATTGGGTGACTCTGCTGGCAGCTGGGAAGGATGCAGGACAAGTTGCAGTAGTGTTGGAGGTTATTCCGCCACCACGCTTCCAAAATGCCACTACTAATGATTGTGACACACCTCTCTCCTCCACCCCCTCTTCTTCTTCTTCCTCCATGGCCTCTTCCTGTGCTTTGTCCTCGGAACCAGCGGTGCTCCGTAGCCGTTCAAGGGGCTACGCAAGTATGCAGGCCAAAAGATGCCATGCGGTGCTTGAGCTGGTGTGCTTGGGGGACAGGAGCCACACTGGGGCAGAGGTTCTGTCAGCTCTGCAGGGGCAGGTTCAGAGGTAGTTGATGCCACGCCAACTTAAGGCAGGAATGGTGGTTTGCAACAATGGCACCAACCTACTCTCCACCTTCCGACAGGGACAAATGACCCATGTGCCCTGCTTGGCTCACGTCCTTAACTTGGTGGTGCAGCGGTTCTTGGGCACCTACCCAGGCTTACAGGATGTCCTGAGGCAGGCCAGGAAAGTCTGTGTGCATTTCCGCCGGTCATATAATGCCAGTGCTCGGCTGGCAGACCTCCAAAAGGAGTTTAACTTGCCCAAGAACCACCTAATCTGTGACATGCCCACCAGGTGGAACTCAACGTTGGTCATGCTGCAGTGGCTGCACACGCAGCAGAGGGCCATCAATGAGTACCTGTGCGACTATGGCACCAGGACAGGGTCAGTTGAGCTATGCATGCACTGTCCTGTCACCATTTGAGGAGGCCATGAGGATGGTGAGCAGTGACAGTGCATGCATCAGTGACACTGTCCCCCTTGTCCACATGTTGGAACACACGCTGCGTGGAATAATGGACAGGGCACTTGAGGCAGAACAGAGGCAGGAAGAGGAGGACTTCCTTAGCTCCCAAGGCCCCCTTTATCCAAACAGTGTTCCTGCGTGCCCGCCGATCACACAGGAAGAGGACGAGGAGGAGGAGGATTGTGTCAGTATGGAGGTGGAGCCTGGCACTCAGCATCAGCAGCAGTCTTTAAGGGATCAGTCCCAAGAAACACATGGACTTGTACGTGGCTGGGAGGAGGAGGCTGCGGACTATGTCGTCCTTAGTGACCCAGAGGACTCCGGACCGAATGCCTCAAACCTACGCTGCATGGCCTCCCTGATCCTGCAAAGTCTGCGTAAGGATTCTCGTATTCGTGGTATCAAGGAGAAGGACCAACTCTCCTTGATCCACGTTACAAGGGTAAGGTTATCTTGCCATCGCAGAGGGAGCAGAGGATAAAACATCTTCAGGAGGCCTTGCAGAATGGTCTGTGCAACGCGTTCCCAGAGACTGGGAGGTTACAAACTCCTGTTTCTGGACAACGTGTTGCTGAGGCTTCGGTCAGTCAAAGAAGGAGTGGTGGAGAAGGTAACCATCTGACCGATGCGTTCAGACAATTTTTTAGTCCGCAGCCCCAAGGTATGATCGGTTCCAGCAACCATCGCCAGCGTCTGTTTTGCATGGTGCAGGAATACCTAGGGGCTAGATCTGACTTGGACACCTTTCCCACCGAAAATTCTCTGGGTTACTGGGTCTTGAGGATGGATCACTGGCCAGAGCTTGCACAGTATGCAATTGAGCTACTGGCCTGTCCTGCGTCCAGCGTTCTTTCGGAACGCACATTCAGTGCTGCTGGAGGCTTTGTAACCGATCACAGGGTGCGTCTGTCCACCATCTCGGTCGATTGACTGACTTTCATAAAAATGAATCAGTCTTGGATCACCACCAGCTGCCAAGCACCTGATGCTGATGTAACCGAATAATTTTTTTTTAAAATCTCAGATCCCTTCAAAGACTGCCTATGCTGAGTGACTATCCTGAGTAATTATCCTCTTCCTCCTCAATGATCACGCTGATAGCTTGTAAGAACATTTTTGGTTCTGGGCACTGCCACCAGTGCCTAAGGCCCAATTTTTCAGCCCCTGTTTAACAGGGGAGTGTAATTACAATTTTTGATGCAATACTTTGCAGCAGGGCTCGTTCCTGCGTTCCAACTAGAGTATCTGTGAGGGGTTGCAGTGTTGTGGCACCAGCACCAGTGCCTAAGGCCCAATGTTTCAGCCCCTGTTCAACAGGGGCATGTGATTACAATTCTTGGTCTAATATTTCACAGCAGGGCCCGTTTCTGTGCCCACCAAGAGCGAGTGAGGACTTACAGTGTTGTGGTACCAGCACCACCACCACCACCAAAGGCCCAATTTTTCTGCCCCTGTTGGGCATGTAATTACAATTCTTGATCTAATATTTCACAGGAGGGCCCTGTGAGGGCTTACAGTGTTGTGGCCACAACAACACCTAAGGCCCAAATTTCTGCTGAGTATATAGGGCAGGCCCCTACTTTCAAACATCCAACTTACAAACGACTCCTACTTGCAAACAGAAGGAGACAACAGGTAGTGAGATGAAATCTACCCCTAGGAAGGGAAATTCTCTCCTGTAAGAGTTAATATGGGAAAAAGATTTCTCCTTTCCACTGATGCTTTATCACCAACCCTTGTTTCACAAAAAAACCCAAATTTTCAAAAAACATTTGTCATTGGGACAAAAAGTGAGGTGAAATCTTCTGAAGAGGAGCACAGGCAGCAAAACAAATGTCACAGGGGTGATAACCCTTCCCTATGTTTTCCAAAAAGCTTAAAATAGATTTTTTGGCTGGAGCTAAACACGTTAAAAATGTACCAGATCAAAATTACAAACAGATTCTACTTAACAACAAACCTACAGTCCCTATCTTGTTTGCAGCGCCTGTATACTGCTGTTCCTTTTTTAATTTGGGTGCGTGGTTCCCCTTAATATCCATACAAGACCCAAAGGGCCTGGTAATGGACTGGGGGGTACCCATGCCGTTTGTCTCACTGATTTTCATCCATATTGCCAGGACCCGACATTACATTAAAGCCGCAAGCAGTTTTAAATGACTTTTTTCCATTTTGTGCAGGGACTGTTCTAAGCACAGGAAACACACACCACTTTACAGGCATACTATAGACACCCCCCAGGTACGATATTTAAAGGAATACTTCACTTTTTTTTTTTACTTTAAGCATCATTAAAATCACTGCTCCCGAAAAAAACGGCCGTTTTTAAAAGTTTTTTTTGCATTGATACATGTCCCCTGGGGCAGGACCCGGGTCCCCAAACCCTTTTTAGGACAATACCATGCAAATTAGCCTTTAAAATGAGCACTTTTGATTTTGAACATTCGAGTCCCATAGACGTCAATGGGGATCTAACGTTCGTGCGAATTTTCGGTCCGTTCGCAGGTTCTGGTGCGAACCGAACCGGGGGGGTGTTCAGCTCATCCCTAATGACGAGCGGCCAGAAAATTTAATCAGGGACTCATCAATGCAGACAACTTTATGGGGAGTAAACAAGTTTGCAAAACGTTGGTTGAAGTGGTTTACGAGGGGCCAAATTTTGTAGAGCTGATCGTATCCAGGGTCTCCACGAGGGCGACAGAGTTCATTGTTGTTGAAGTGCATGAACCGCAAGATCTGCTCGTATCGTGCCCTGGTCATGGAGGCAGAGAACAAGGGCATATGGTGATTTGGGTCAGTGGACCAATATGACCGCAACTCACTCTTTTTAGTTATGCCCATGTTGAGGGAAAGGCCCAGAAAGATCTTAAATTCGGAGACCGTAATTGGTCTCCAATCTCTGGCAAGGGAGGACTGGGGAATAGTGGCGATGTGTTGAATAGCGTATACATTGCTTTGGTCCAGAATAGATCTATAGAGATCTTCGGTGAAAAACAGTGAATAAAAATCAAGTGGCGTAAAATCAACTGTTTCCACCTGAATTTCGAGCTGGCCAGTGAATGGGGGAAGTACGGGTGCTACAGAAGTGGTGGTCTCCCAATTAGGATTGGCGAATGCAGCAGGAAGGGCACTATGGGCACGACGGGCCTGTGTTCGTCTTCTTGGTGGCAGCGGGACACTACTTGTGCTTGCCACCTCACCAGCTTGAACTGCACTTATGGGACTCGCCACGTCACCACGTGATACTGCAGTGCTGGATGTACGATCAGGGTGTACTAGGCCGCTGGTACTTGCCAGTTCACCAGAAGGAATAGCGACACTAGTACTGCTCTGCTCCATACGAGAGCCCTGCGGTTCTTGCACATCAAGGACAGAAGAAAAAGTTTGAGGTCTGGTATGCCTGACCTTGGCAGGGACCACAAATCCGTCGTCAGAGCTATCTGTCATGGAGCCGCTGTCGTCTACAGGATTGTATTCTGAGCCTGAATCTAACAGATGAGTGACTTCCTCTTCACTGTCATGCTCAGAAACGTGTAGGCCTCTTCACTAGTGTACCTTCGATTTGCCATTTTGGGCTCTAAATTTAGGGGTACACTAGTCAGACTCACAGGCAAAAAAGCTCCTGACTGTCAGCAACTGTATCAAAATGCTACCAAAAAACTGTTAGCGATCGCAGGGATCAGGCCTGACTCTGTGAACGCTGCAGTTATGTGTGCTTGGTGTTTTGTGAGTGTCAGCGATCGATCGATACTGCACTTGGGTGGGCTGGGCTGGGCTGGGCTGGACCGAGGGGCAAAACGCAGGTGCTATCAGGTATCTGGGCTGTTCCAACTAACACTGCGTTTTTGGGGACCCTAAACTGCTGGGGACGCTAGTATAGATCTGATTGGATCAGATATTGATTAGTTCAGATACTATACCACTAAGGGAGGTGTATGCTGCGTGCGTGGGTGTTAGCGGTACTGGCACTAACCTAACACTGCCTGGGGTGACGCAGACCTTATCTGACCCTAAAACTTAACTTATATCACCGCCGGGCGATTAGGGGGTTAAAGCTTTATAAGGTAATAAGCGGCGGGTGCCCTGAAACTATAATAAACTATAAAAAACAAACTAACTAACCAGCGTCACCCGTAACAGTTATACGGTGATCACTGGTGAAAGGGTTAACTAGGGGGCAATCAGGGGGTTAAAACCTTTACTAGGTAGTATATGGGGGTCCCTGTCACTATAAAACACTGATGGTGAACCTATATACTTAACTCCCTAACTAGCGTCACCTGTGTCACTAATACAGCGATCAGAAAAACGATCACTTAGTGACACTGGCGACTGGGGGTGATCACGGGGTTAAAACTTTATTAGGGGGGTTAGGGGGGTAACCTAGACCTAAAGGGGGCTAACCCTAACTGCCCTACCACTTATAACTGTCACAAATGACACCAATGCAATAATCAGAAAAAAAAAACTGCTTTTGGTGTCACTGTGACGGGGGGTGATCGGGGGGTGACTGGGGGGTGATGGGGGGGTGAAAAGTGTGCCTGCGTGTTCTACTGGAAGTGTAGTGTTGTGCAAACTTACTTCTCTCCTCAGCGCTGGAACAAAAAGACCGGCTCGAGGACAGATGACATCACTTCCTCCACTTTTGTTTACATTACAGAAGCCGAGGAAGCATTTCATTCGCCAGGATCGATCGTGAGGGGGAGCCAGGTATGAGGGGCCTCCCCCTCACCTTTGATCACCCCGATGAGAATCTGACCGCCGCAGGCACCGGGGGGGTCCGATTGGACCCCCCTGCCCACGGGCAGGCAAGGATGTACAGGTAATTCCTTATGCCTGCCCGTGCCATTCTGCTGACGTACATCATCGTGCGGCAGTCAGCAAGTGGTTAAATGCTTCTTCTTTCTTCTTTCTTCTATCTTCTATCTTCCTTCGGTTTCTTCCTCCATCTTCTTCTTCTTCTGGTTCTTTTGGTTCTTCTGGTTCTTCCTCCGGTGTTCTTGTTCTGCATCTTCATCTGCGGCGTCTTCTTCCCTTCTTCTCCTTGGGCCGCTCCGCATCCATGATGGCATGGAGGGAGGCTCCCATTGTGTGATGCTTCTCCTCTTCTGACGGTTCTTAACCACTTGCCGACCGCCTCACGCATATATACGTGAGCAGAATGGCACGGGCAGGCAAAATCACGTACCCATACGTGATTGCCTTCCCGCGGGCGGGGGGTCCTATCGGACCCCCCCCCCCGGTGCCAGCGGCGGTCGGCATTTGGCTAGGAGCGATGAGAGACGAGAGGGAGACCATCCGATCGTGGCCCCCCCTCGCGATCGCTCCCAGCCAATGAGGAACATCCCCTGCCTGTGTATAGTACACACAGGCAGAGGATGTGATGTCATCTCTCCTCGGCTCGGCAGTTTCCGTTCTAGCGCCGAGGAGAGAAGACATGTAAGTGCACCAACACACACACACACACACACACACAGTAGAACATGCCAGGCATACTTTACACCCCCGATCCCCCCCCCAATCACCCCTCCCCCCTCCCTGTAACACTGACACCAAGCAGTATTTTTTTTTTTTTTCTGATTACTGCATGGTGTCAGTTAGTGACAGTTACTGTGGTAGGACAGTGAGTGTTACCCCCCTTTAGGTCTAGGGTACCCCCCTAACCCCCCCTAATAAAGTTTTAACCCCTTGATCACCCCCTGTCACCAGTGTCGCTAAGCGATCATTTTTCTGATCGCTGTATTAGTGTCACTGGTGACACTAGTTAGGAACGTAAATATTTAGGTTCGCCGTCAGCATTTTATAGCGACAGGGACCCCCATATACTACCTAATAAATGTTTTAACCCCTTGATTGCCCCCTAGTTAACCCTTTCACCACTGATCACCGTATAACCGTTACGGGTGACGCTGGTTAGTTCGTTTATTTTTCATAGTGTCAGGGCACCCGCCGTTTATTACCGAATAAAGGTTTAGCCCCCTGATCGCCCGGCGGTGATATGCGTCGCCCCAGGCAGCGTCAGATTAGCGCCAGTACCGCTAACACCCACGCACGCAGCATACGCCTCCCTTAGTGGTATAGTATCTGATCGGATCAATATCTGATCCGATCAGATCTATACTGGCGTCCCCAGCAGTTTAGGGTTCCCAAAAATGCAGTGTTAGCGGGATCAGCCCAGATACCTGCTAGCACCTGCGTTTTGCCCCTCCGCCCAGCCCAGCCCACCCAAGTGCAGTATCGATCGATCACTGTCACTTACAAAACACTAAACACATAACTGCAGCGTTCGCAGAGTCAGGCCTGATCCCTGCGATCGCTAACAGTTTTTTTGGTAGCGTTTTGGTGAACTGGCAAGCACCAGCCCCAGGCAGCGTCAGGTTAGCGCCGGTCGCGCTAACACCCACGCACGCACCGTATCCTCCCTTAGTGGTATAGTATCTGAATGCATCAATATCTGATCCGATCAGATCTATACTAGCGTCCCCAGCAGTTTAGGGTTCCCAAAAACGCAGTGTTAGCGGGATCAGCCCAGATACCTGCTAGCACCTGCGTTTTGCCCCTCCGCCCAGCCCAGCCCACCCAAGTGCAGTATCGATCGATCACTGTCACTTACAAAACACTAAACACATAACTGCAGCGTTCGCAGAGTCAGGCCTGATCCCTGCGATCGCTAACAGTTTTTTTGGTAGCGTTTTGGTGAACTGGCAAGACCCAGGCAGCGTCAGGTTAGCGCCAGTCGCGCTAACACCCACGCACGCACCGTACACCTCCCGTAGTGGTATAGTATCTGATCAGATCAATACCTGATCCGATCAGATCTATACTAGCGTCCCCAGCAGTTTAGGGTTCCCAAAAATGCAGTGTTAGTGGGATCAGCCCAGATACCTGCTAGCACCTGCGTTTTGCCCCTCCGTCCAGCCCGGCCCAGCCCACCCAAGTGCAGTATCGATCGATCACTGTCACTTACAAAACACTAAACACATAACTGCAGCGTTCGCAGAGTCAGGCCTGATCCCTGCGATCGCTAACAGTTTTTTTGGTAGCGTTTTGGTGAACTGGCAAGCACCAGCGGCCTAGTACACCCCGGTCATAGTCAAACCAGCACTGCAGTAACACGACGACGTGGCGAGTCCCATAAGTGCAGTTCAAGCTGGTGAGGTGGCAAGCACAAGTAGTGTCCCGCTGCCACCAAAAAGACAAACACAGGCCGTCGTGCCCATAGTGCCCTTCCTGCTGCATTCGCCAATCCTAATTGGGAACCGACCACTTCTGCAGCGCCCGTACTTCCCCCATTCACATCCCCAACCAAATGCAGTCGGCTGCATGAGAGGCATTTTCTTTATGTTCTCCTGAGTACCCCTACCCAATGAACCCCCCCAAAAAAGATGTTGTGTCTGCAGCAAGCGCGGATATAGACGTGACACCCGCTATTATTGTCCCTCCTGTCCTGACAATCCTGGTCTTTGCATTGGTGAATGTTTTGAACGCTACCATACACTAGTTGAGTATTAGCGTAGGGTACAGCATTGCACAGACTAGGACACACTTTCACAGGGTCTCCCAAGATGCCATCACATTTTGAGAGACCCGAACCTGGAACCGGTTACAGTTATAAAAGTTAGTTACAAAAAAAAGTGTAAAAAAAAAAAACACATACAAAAATATAAAATAAAAAAAAATAGTTGTCGTTTTATTGTTCTCTCTCTCTCTATTCTCTCTCTATTGTTCTGCTCTTTTTTACTGTATTCTATTCTGCAATGTTTTATTGTTATTATGTTTTATCATGTTTGTTTTTCAGGTCTGCAATTTTTTATACTTTACCGTTTACTGTGCTTTATTGTTAACCATTTTTTTGTCTTCAGGTACGCCATTCACGACTTTGAGTGGTTATACCAGAATGATGCCTACAGGTTTAGGTATCATCTTGGTATCATTCTTTTCAGCCAGCGGCCGGCTTTCATGTAAAAGCAATCCTAGTGGCTAATTAGCCTCTAGACTGCTTTTACAAACAGTGGGAGGGAATGCCCCCCCCCCCGTCTTCCGTGTTTTTCTCTGGCTCTCCTGTCTCAACAGGGAACCTGAGAATGCAGCCGGTGATTCAGCCAGCTGATCATAGAGCTGATCAGAGACCAGAGTGGCTCCAAACATCTCTATGGCCTAAGAAACAGGAAGCTACGAGCATTTTATGACTTATTTTGCCGGATGTAAACAGCGCCATTGGGAAATTGGGAAAGCATTTTATCACACCGATCTTGGTGTGGTCAGATGCTTTGAGGGCAGAGGAGAAATCTAGGGTCTAATAGACCCCAATTTTTTCAAAAAAGAGTACCTGTCACCACCTATTGCTATGATAGGGGATATTTACATTCCCTGAGATAACAATAAAAATGATTAAAAAAAAAAATATGAAAGGAACAGTTTAAAAATAAGATAAAAAAGCAAAAAAAAATAAAGAAAAAAAAAAAAAAAAAAAAGCACCCCTGTCCCCCCTGCTCTTGCGCTAAGGCGAATGCAAGCGTCGGTCTGGCGTCAAATGTAAACAGCAATTGCACCATGCATGTGAGGTATCACCACGAAGGTCATATCGAGGGCAGTAATTTTAGCAGTAGACCTCCTCTGTAAATCTAAAGTGGTAACCTGTAAAGGCTTTTAAAGGCTTTTAAAAATGTATTTAGTTTGTCGCCACTGCACGTTTGTGCGCAATTTTAAAGCATGTCATGTTTGGTATCCATGTACTCGGCCTAAGATCATCTTTTTTATTTCATCAAACATTTGGGCAATATAGTGTGTTTTAGTGCATTAAAATTTAAAAAAGTGTGTTTTTTCCCCAAAAAATACGTTTGAAAAATCGCTGCGCAAATACTGTGTGAAAAAAAAAATGAAACACCCACCATTTTAATCTGTAGGGCATTTGCTTTAAAAAAATATATAATATGTGGGGGTTCAAAGTAATTTTCTTGCAAAAAAAATAATTTTTTCATGTAATCAAAAAGTGTCAGAAAGGGCTTTGTATTCAAGTGGTTAGAAGAGTGGGTTATGTGTGACATAAGCTTCTAAATGTTGTGCATAAAATGCCAGGACAGTTCAAAACCCCCCCAAATGACCCCATTTTGGAAAGTAGACACCCCAAGCTATTTGCTGAGAGGCATGTCGAGTCCATGGAATATTTTATATTGTGACACAAGTTGCGGGAAAGAGACAATTTTTTTTAATTTTTTTTTTTTTGCACAAAGTTGTCACTAAATGATATATTGCTCAAATATGCCATGGGAATATGTGAAATTACACCCCAAAATACATTCTGCTGCTTCTCCTGAGTACGGGGATACCACATGTGTGGGACTTTTTGGGAGCCTAGCCGCGTACGGGACCCCGAAGACCAAGCGCCGCCTTCAGGCTTTCTAAGGGCGTAAATTTTTGATTTCACTCTTCACTGCCTATCACAGTTTCAGAGGCCATGGAATGCCCAGGTGGCACAAACCCCCCCCAAATGACCCCATTTTGGAAAGTAGACATCCCAAGCTATTTGCTGAGAGGTATAGTGAGTATTTTGCAGACCTCACTTTTTGTCACAAAGTTTTGAAAATTGAAAAAAGAAAAAAAAAATTTTTTTTCTTGGCTTTCTTTATTTTCAAAAACAAATGAGAGCTGCAAAATACTCACCATGCCTCTCAGCAAATAGCTTGGGGTGTCTACTTTCCAAAATGGGGTCATTTGGGGGGGGGTTTGTGCCACCTGGGCATTCCATGGCCTCCGAAACTGTGATAGGCAGTGAAGAGTGAAATCAAAAATTCACGCCCTTAGAAATCCTGAAGGCGGTGATTGGTTTTCAGGGCCCCGTACGCGGCTAGGCTCCTAAAAAGTCCCACACATGTGGTATCCCCATACTCAGGAGAAGCAGCTAAATGTATTTTGGGGTGCAATTCCACATATGCCCATGGCCTGTGTGAGCAATATATCATTTAGTGACAACTTTGTGCAAAAAAAAAAAAATTGTCACTTTCCCGCAACTTGTGTCAAAATATAAAACATTCCATGGACTCAACATGCCTTAAAGCAAATAGCTTGGGGTGTCTACTTTCCAAAATGGGGTCATTTGGGGGGGTTTGTGCCATCTGGGCATTTTATGGCATTCAAAACTGTGATAGGTAGTGAGGAGTAAAATCAAAAATGTACGCCCTTAGAAATCCTAAAGGCATTTTAGCACCTCAAGAAACGACATAGGCAGTCATAAATTAAAGGCTGTGTAAATTCCAGAAAATGTACCCTAGTTTGAAGGCGCTATAACTTTTGCGCAAACCAATAAATATACACTTATTGACCTTTTTTTTACCAAAGACATGTGGCTGAATACATTTTGGCCTAAATGTATGACTAAAATTGAGTTTATTGGATTTTTTTTAGAACAAAAAGTAGAAAATATCAATTTTTTTCAAAATTTTCGGTCTTTTTCCGTGTATAGCGCAAAAAATAAAAACGGCAGAGGTGATCAAATACCATCAAAAGAAAGCTCCATTTGTGGGAAGAAAAGGACGCAAATTTCGTTTGGGTACAGCATTGCATGACTGCGCAATTAGCAGTTAAAGCGACGCAGTGCCAAATTGTAAAAAGTGCTCTGGTCAGGAAGGGGGTAAATCCTTCCGGGGCTGAAGTGGTTAAATAACGGGGGGGGCGGGGCCACCCGGTGACCCTGTCCCCCTCTGACGCACGGGGACTTGACAGGACTTCCCTGTGGCATTCCCTGTGACGTCAGAAGGGGGCGGGTCACCCATTACGTAACCCCGCCCCCTTCCCTTGTCCCTGCCTGCAGATCCCAACAACCACCAGCCAAGGGTTGTGGGGATGAGGCCCTTGTCCTCATCAACATGGGGACAAGGTGCTTTGGTGGGATACCCAAAAGCACCCTCGCAATGTTGAGGGCATGTGGCCTGGTACGGTTCAGGAGGGGGGCTCTCTCTCGTCCCCACCTCTTTTTCTGCAGCCTGCCAGGTTGCGTGCTCGGATAAGGGTCTGGTTTGGATTTTTGGGGGGACCTCATGCCATTTTTTTAAAATTAATTTTGGCCGGGATTCCCCTTAATATCCATACCAGACCTGAAGGGCCTGGTATGGAATTTAGGGGGACCCCCACATCATTTTTTTTTTTTAATTTTGGTTCAGGGTTCCCCTGTGGGAAATTCCCATGCCATTTTTATCAATGAACTTTTATGTGTATTGTCAGACCGGCAATTCATTAATAGCCGCGAGTAGTTTTTTAAATGACTTTTTTCCTTTGAAATGTCATTTTGCTGTCAGACTGTTCTAAACACGGGAAACATGCGCCCCTTTACAGACATACTATAGACACCCCCCAGGTACGAAAATTAAAGGAATATTACACTTTTATTGTTTCACTTTAAGCATTATTAAAATCACTGCTCCCGAAAAAACGTCCGATTTTAAAACTTTTTTTTGCATTGATCCATGTCCCCTGGGGCAGGACCCAGGTCCCCAAACACTTTTTATGACAATAACTTGCATATAAGCCTTTAAAATTAGCACTTTTGATTATTCATGTTCGTGTCCCATAGACTTTAATGGTGTTCACGTGTTCGAACGAATTTTTTGCCTGTTCGCAAGTTCTGGTGCGAACCGAACAAGGGTTGTTCAGCTCATCGCTACTCCTGACCTCCGTTTGACTGCTACCAGCCCTGACCCTGGCTTGTCTATGGATTCTGCTTCTGCCATCTGTTCTTACCTGATCTAGCTCCCGTTACTGACTTGGCATGTGACCGACTATCCTGTTGTCTGCCGTCTATGCCTGATCTGCCCGACCATTATGGACCTGGCTCATCTGACCCTGCATCCTGCTCATCCAGCCTGCTACAGCTCTTCAGTCCAGCAAGGTCTCATCTCAGTGCCATCTCATCTGCCACCAGCCGGTTCTGCTGCCACCTCCACCTGCTGACTGCTGCCACCACGCAGTCTACTGGACTGATCACAGGCACTCATACCCCACTGTGCTCCCTTGGCTGCTGTCTAACCAGGAGCTCACTAAGGTACATTACAGGAAGGCTGGGTGATATAATTGTCTGGTAAAAACAAATTGCTATTATCTTAAAAATAAAAGCAGCACAAATTTTTATGACACCAAAAAGCACAAATGTAGCATTAACAAATGGTATGTTTGTTTTTAAGATTTAATAACATGGGGTGCAAAGTGGGTGGGGTGTTGTCAAATAAAAACAAGCTGTTATAACTAAAAAACCATAACAGCACAAATAAAAATCTTAGCAGCACAAAACAGCACAGATGAGGCACTAACCAACCAGCCTTATTTTGTGTCTTTTGGGTGTTGTAGAGGGGCTGCGTGACCTTTGGTGACCTTTAATAAATAAATAATACCGCAAAAACGATAAAAGATAGAACGGAAATTTTAGCAGCACAAAACAGCACAAACCTAGCACTAGGCAACAAGACCAGTTTCGTGGTATTTGGCTGTTGTAGGGAGGGGGGCAAGGTGATGTCATAGTCTAGAAAAAACAATAAAAGCAGCACAAATGTAAATTTTTATGGCACAAAACAGCACAAACGTAGCACTAAACAAACATACTTGAGTTTTTATTTGTGCTGATTGTAGGGGGACCAGCTTCGCTCAGTAGCTGTATGATTACATTTGTTTAAACAAAAGGATTTGATTTTTCCAAAACACAACATTTAGAAAAAATATATTTTCCATGTTATCTGGCTCTTTTCTAACTGCTTGCCTATAAGGGGTCCTTAAAAGGTTTGCAATTAGGAGGTAAGGTCTCTACACCTCTGTTACCAACACTATTAACAATCAACAAAAGAATGCTTTTACAATAGAATTGTACTCAATATGTATTGAAGCATTATAAATAGTACAATATGGAGATATATACGAGTACAGTATGTTATGTTACATCAAGCACACAATAAAATGATCTGCTGCACTGTTTATCCCAGTTTATATTCAAAAGAATATATGCATTTTCACTGAAAAGTAAGCATACCTCATTCATATAGCAGCCTTGGGTGCAAACACATACAGGGGGTCCCCTAGTTACAAACATCCTACTTACAAATGACTCCTACTTACAAACGGAGGGAGACAACAGGAAGTGAGAGGAAATCTACCCCTAGGAAGGGAAATTCACTCCTGTAAGAGCTATTATGGGGAAAAGGTACCTCCACTGATGCTTTATCACCAAGGCTTGTTTCCACAACAACCCAAAATTTTCAAAATCCAATTGTCATTGGGACAGAAAGTGAGGTGAAATCTTCTTAACAGGGGAACAGACAGCAAAACAAATGTTATAGGGGTGTTAACCCTTCCCTATGCTATCCAAAAAGCTTAAAAATAGTTTTTTTGGCTGGAGCTACACTTAAAAAATGTACCTGTTCCGACTTACAAACAGATTCAACTTAAGAACAAACCTACAGTCCCTAACTTGTTTGTAACCCGGGGACCCCCTGTACACAAAATTATTACCCATGAAGCAGAAAGCAGATGCACCCAATGGAACTTGCAACAGAAAGTATTTCCAATGTAGTTTTGTTAATATCAATGTTAATATCAATGGTTTGGTGGATTCTGCCCACCAAAATGTTGAGATTGATAAATCCACATTGGAAATCCTTCCTCTTGCAAGTCACTTAGAGTATACTTGCTGTCTGCATCATAATTTATTTATGGATTGCACACAGGCCAAAATCTTTACAGGCATGTGCATTGGCTCACTTCTACATTATCTGCAAATTAGTACCCAGATAGAGAAATGGGAAAGATAGCAGAACCAGATCCTAGTTAAAAGGAAGAGAAGAAGGAAAACCCATCTTTTCAAGTATAAAAGAATCTCCTTTTTCAAGGACCTCCTGCCTGGCTTATCCTCATACTACAGGCTCCTTTAAACACTTCAGCCCCAGGGGATTTGGCTGCTCAATGACCAGAGCACTTTTTACAATTTGGCATTGCGCTGCTTTAACTGGTATTTGCACGGTCATGCAATGCTGTACCCAAACAAAATTTGCGTCCTTTTTTTCCCCACAAATAGAGCTTTCTTTTGATGGTATTTGATTGATTCTTCGATTTTTATTTTTTTGCGATATAACAGAAAAACTGAACATTTTGAAAAAATTATATTTTCTATTTTTTGTTATAAAAAAAAATTAATAAACTCAATTTTAATCATACATTTAGGCCAAAATGTATTCAGCCACATGTCTTTGGTAAACAAAGTCAATAAACGTATATTTATTGGTTTGCACAAAAGTTATAGCGTCTACAAACTAGGGTACATTTTCTGGAATTTACACAGCTTTTAGTTTATGACTACCTATCTCATTTCTTGAGATGCTAAAATGGCAGGGCAGTACAACCCCCCCCCCCCAAATGACCCCATTTTGGAAAGTAGACACCCCAAGGAAATTGCTGAGAGGCATGTTGAGCCCATTTAATATTTTATTTTTTTGTCACAAGTGATTGAAAAATGACAACAAAAAAAAATTACACAAAGTTGTCACTAAATCATATATTGCTCACACTTGCCATGGTTATATGTGGAATTACACCCCAAAATACATCCTGCTGCTTCTCCTGAGTATGGGGATACCTCATGTGTGAGACTTTTTGTTTTGGGAGCCTAGCCATGTACAGAACCCTGAAAACCAATCATCGACTTCAGGATTTCTAAAGGTGTAAATTGTTGATTTCACTCCTCACTACCTATCACAGTTTCGAAGGCAATAAAATGCCAAGATAGCACCCCCCCAAATGACCCAATTTTGGAAAGTAGACACCCCAAGCTATTTGCTGATAGGCATGTTGAGTTCATGGAATATTTTATATTTTGCCACAAGTTTCGGGAAAATTACAATTTTTTTATTTTTTTTTGCACAAAGTTGTCACTAAATGATCTATTGCTCAAACATGCCATGCGCATATGTGAAATAACACCCCAAAATACATTCTGATGCTTCTCCTGAGTACGGGAATACCACATGTGTGAGACTTTTTGGGAGCCTAGCTGTGTACAGGACCCCAAAAACCAAGCACCGCCTTCAGGCTTTCTAAGGGCGTAAAATGGTGATTTCACTTCCTCACTACCTATCACAGTTTTGGAGGCCATGAAATGACAAGATAGCACAAATTACCCCATTTTGGAAAGAGGACACATCAAGCTATTTGCTGAGAGGCATGTTGAGTCCATGGAATATTTTATATTTTGCCACAAGTTTCGGGAAAATTACAATTTTTATTTATTTTCTTTACACAAAGTTGTCACTAAATGATATATTGTTTAAAAATGACATGGTTATATGTAGAATTACACCCCAAAATACATTTTGCTGCTTCACCAGAGTACAGGGATAATACATGTGTGGCAGTTTTTGGTAGTCTAACTGTGTATAGGTCCCCGAAAACCAATCACCACCTTCAGGCTTCCTAAAGGCCTTTTTTTTAACTTTTTTTTTTTTACACTTTTATTTGTAACTGTAGCAGTTGTAACAGTTCAGTTCCAGGTTCGGGTCTCTCAAAATGCAATGCCATCTTTGGAGACCCTGTGAAAGTGTATCCTAGTCTGTGCAATGCTGTACCCTATGCTAATACTCCACTAGTGTGTGCTAGCGTTCAAAACATTCACCAATGCAAAGACCAGGATGGTCAGGAGGGACAATAATAGCGGGTGTCACACCCATATCCATGCTGTCTACAGACACAACATTTTCTTTGGGGGGCTCGTTGGGTAGGGGTACCAGGGAGGACACATAAAAAATGCCTCCCATGTAGCCGGATTACTGCATTAGGAGTAACATTTCTGTCTTTGCAGATGACACCAAGCTATGCAGTGGAGTAACGTCCTTACAGGATGTCTCCAATTTACAAGCCGACCTCAATGCACTGTCTAATTGCGCGACTATGTTGAAGATGAGGTTTAATGTTGAGAAATGTAAAGTTATGCACTTGGGGGCTAAGAATGTGCATGCATCATACATGCTAGGGGGAGTACAACTGGGAGAATCCGTGGTGGAGAAGGATCTGGGGGTTTTGGTAGATCATAAGCTCAATAATAGCATGCAATGCCAAGCTGCAGTTTCCAAAGCGAGCAAAGTCCTTTCTTGTATTAAGAGAGGTATGGACTCCAGAGAGAGAGATATCATTTTGCCCATGTTCAAATCTTTAGTAAGACCTCATCTGAAATATGCAGTTCAGTTTTGGGCACCAGTTCTCAAAAAGGATATCGGGAACTGGAGAAAGTGCAGAGAAGGGCAACCAAACTGATAAGAGGCATGGAGGAGCTCAGCTATGAGGAAAGATTAGAGGAACTGAATTTATTCACTCTAGAAAAGAGGAGAATTAGGGGGGATATGATCAACATGTTCAAATATATAAGGGGTCCATATAGTAAACTTGGTGTTGAGTTATTCTCTTTATGGTCAACCCGAAGGACACGGGGAAACTCTTTACATCCAGAGGAAAAGAGATTTCATCTCCAAATACGCAAAGGTTTCTTCACAGTAAGAGCTGTGAAAATGTGGAATAGACTCCCACCAGAGGTGGTTCTGGCAAGCTCAGTAGATTGCTTTAAGAAAAGCCTGGATACTTTCCTAAATGTACATAATATAACTGGGTACTAACATTTATAGGTAAAGTTGATCCAGGGAAAATCAGATTGCCTCTTGGGGGATCAGGAAGGAATTTTTTCCCCTGCTGTAGCAAATTGGAGCATGTTCTGCTGGGGTTTTTTGCCTTCCTCTGGATCAACTGAGGGTATAAAATTGAGTATATTGGATTGTACGATATTTTTTATTTTATTTATTTATTGTTTTTAAGGTTGAACTGGATGGACTTGTGTCTTTTTTCAAACTGACTAACTATGTAACTATGTAACGAAAATATTCCGATTATCTCTCCACTTCACAGCGAGCAAATTATTACACTTCAAGCAGGTTATCTCCCCCAGCCTAAGACTGGAATCTATAAGCCGCTGAGGTAAGCCCTGGCGACTAGATCGCACGGTGCCACATGCTCCAATTTTGGGATCAAACAAGTGACTAAAAAGTGGCACGCTCGTGTAATAATTGTCCACGTACAAGTGGTACCCCTTTCCGAATAAGGGTGACACCAAGTCCCGCACAATCTTACCAGCGCTCCCTATGTAATCTGGGCAGTTCTCCGGCTCTACGTGACTATTTCTTTCCTCGTAAACCATAAAACTATATGTATAGCCTGTGGCCCTGTCACAGAGTTTATACATCTTGACCCCATATCTGGCACGCTTGTTGGGAAGATACTGTTTTTTTTATAATTGTATTTTTATTAGAATTTTTAACATTGTAGAGTGAACAAATACAGCATTATTGTACAACATAGAATATAAAGTTATTGAAAACATCTGGATATCAAAACAAGATAAGTACATAGGAACAGAATTCACAATTACAGAGCACAGGGGCGCTCTGCACATTATGTCCAGGATATAGAAAATAAACAATCCTAAAATAGAAGTGCAGGATCAAAACCATAAGTTAATTACATAAAAAAAAAAGAAGAACATAGATTCCATGAAGAATATGTGGTATGGAATAATAAGTTCTAAATAACATATGTGAAAATGGGGCAAATGGAGGGTGGAATCTCATGATCACATGGAAGGCCTATGCCAGTAAAAGTTTAAAAAACGGTATTTGGCATAGGGGTCCCAAATTCCGACCTATCCCAGAATTCCCACAATTTTTCAAATTGGGGGATGGTGTCATGTACTGAGGCCGTAAGATATTCCAACCTTCGAATATCAGCCACTAGTTGTAAAAATTTGGGACAAAGAGGAGGGGCATTGGACAGCCAACACAGGGGAATAAGTCGTTTGGCAGCCAGTAGTATGTAAGAAAGGAGCCAGTTTGCTCTTTTGGTTAAGCCAGGAAAGGGAAGGCCCAACAAATAATGTAAGGGGTCAAGTGGGAGGGATTTATCCAACACTTTCTGTATCAGGAGCCTCACCTCACCCCAAAAAGGCTGTATCATTGAACACTGCCAAAATATATGGAACAAGGAACCCGTGTCAGTCCCACAACGCCAACAGCGCAGCGAGACTGAAGGATCATATTTATGAATAACATCAGGGGTTCTATACCAAAACATAAGAATTTTCATAGAAGTCTCCCGTTGGGTCACACACTTGGAAGACTTAGAAACAGAAGACCAAATCTTATCCCACATCTGAATTGAAATAGATCTGCCTATCAAATGGGACCACTTTCCCATATAATGATGCATGGTCTCAGTGAGAGGTATCGACTCATGAAGGATACGATGGATAGAGGATATTAAGTGTAGTTGGTGGGGTCCTTGAGCGCATATGTATTCGAAGGTAGTTGGAATGTCGAGAGTTAAAGTTGAAGATTTAGAGTGAAAAAAATGTCTAACCTGCAGGTAGAAGTAGAAAAGTTGGGGAGGAATATTGAATTTCTCTCGTAAAGAGTCAAAAGGATGTAGCCTTCGCGTAACAGGGTGTACTAAATTTCGAAGCTGGAAAAGGGAGACGTTAAGCCATGGGAAGATCCTGCCCAAGGACAAACTGTCTGGTATAAGTGGGTTAAACAATACATTGATGAGCGGGGAGCAAGGCGGGGAGCAAGGAGAGGCAAGATGATATTCTTTAAGACATTTACGCCAAACGGTTAAGGTAAAATTAATTGGGGCAGTGCACTGGTATTTGAAAGTGGACCAAGAAATAATAGGCCTTAAATGTGAAGCATAATAATATTTGATAACGTCCGGTGCACCCATTCCACCCCTGGACCTCGGAGAAAACACCACTGAACTTGCTATACGGTGAGCCCTATCGCCCCATATAAACTTTAGAAAGTTACGCTGAAGTGTCTTTAATTGGGATTAGGGCAAAGCAACTGGGAACGTTTCAAAATGGTATAGCAGTCTAGGTAAAATAGACATTTTTAAAACATTTATTCTGCCTAACAAGGACAACGGAGGGAAGATACTGTTTGAAAGACAAGCGGCCAAAAAACTAAATCAGGAACTCATCAATGCAGACAACTTGATGGGGAGTAAACAAGGCTGCAGACTGTTTGTTGAAGTGGTTTAAGAGGGGCCGAATTTTGTAGAGCCAATCATATCCAGGGTCACCCTGAGGATAACAGAGTTCATTGTCATTGAAGTGCATGAACCGCAAGATCTGCTCGTATCGTGCCCTGGTCATGTAGGCAGAGAACACAGGCATATGGTGAATTGGGTCAATGGACCAATATGGCCGCAACTCACTCTTTTTAGTTATGCCTATGAGGAGGGATAGGCCCAGAAAGGTCTTAAATTTAGAAACCGTAATAGGTTTCCAATCTTTGGCAAGGGTCAAATGGGGATTAGTGGCGATGAATTGACCAGCATACAAATTGCTTTGGTCCACAATAGATCTAATGAGATCTTCCATGAAAAACAGCGAATAAAAATCAAGTGACATAAAATCAACTGTTTCCACCTGAATTCCGGGTTGGCCAGAGAATGGGGGAAGTACGGGTGCTGCAGAAGTGGTGGGCTCCCAATTAGGATTGGCAAATGCAGCAGGAAGGGCACTATGGGCTCAACGAACCTGTCTTTGTCTTCTTGGTGGCTGCGGGACACTAGTTGTGCTTGCCACCTCACCAGCTTGAACTGCACTTATGGGACTCGCCACATTACCACGTGTTATTGCAGTGCTGGTTTGACTACAAACAGGGTGTACTAGGCTGCTGGTGCTTGCCAGTTCACCAGAAGGATGAGGGGCACTAGTACTGGCTCTCTGCTCCATACGAGAGCCCTGTGGTTCTTTCACCTCAAAAACATCAGAAGAACGAGGTAGGGACCACAACTATGTTGTCAGAGCTATCTGTTAGGGTGCCGCTGCTGTCTACAGGATCGTATTCTGAGCCTGAATCTGACAGATGAGTGACTTCCTCTTCACTATCTGTCATGCTCAGAAACATGTAGGCCTCTTCACTAGTGTACCTTCGATTTGACATTTTGGTCTCTAAATTTACTGGTACACTAGTGAGACTCACAGGAAAAAGAGCTCCTGACTGTCAGCAACTGATTCAAATGCTATAAAAAAAAAACTGTTAGCATTTGCAGGGATCAGGCCTGACTCTGCAAACACTGCAGTTATGTGTGTTGTGTTTTTGTAAGTGACAGTGATCGATTTATACTGTACTTGGGTGGGCTGGGCTGGGTCGGAGGGGCTAAACGCAGGTGCTAACAGGTATCTGGGCTGATCCCGCTAACACTGCGTTTTTGGGAACCCTAAACTACTGGGGACGCTAGTATAGATCTGACCAGATCAGATATTAATCCGTTCAGACACTATACTACTAAGGGAGGTGTATGGTGCGTGCGTGGGTGTTAGCGCTACTGGCACTAATCTGACGCTGCCTGGGGCGACGCAGACCCTGACTGATGCTAAAACCTAACTGATATCACCCGCCAGGCTATCAGGGGGTTAAACCTTTATTGGGTAATATATACGGCGGGTGCCCTGATGCTATAAAAAACAAACTAACTAACCAGCGTCACCCGTAATGCCATGTACACACGGGCGGACTTTTCGGCATCAAAGGTCTGACAGTCTTTCCGACTGACTTTCAACAGACTTTTGATGGACTTTCGAACGAATGGACTTGGCTACACACAATCACACCAAAGTCCGATGAATTCGTACGCGATGACGTACGACCGGACTAAAATAAGGAAGTTCATAGCCAGTAGCCAATAGCTGCCCTAGCATCAGTTTTCATCCGTCGGACTAGCATACAGACGAGCGGATTTCTCAATAAGAACTGGGTCCGGCGGAGTTCATGTTCCAAATCTAAAGTCCGTCTGATTTTCAAACGAAAAAGTCTGCTGCAGGTCCGATGAAGCCCACACACGGTCGGATTGTCTGACGGATTCATTCCATCGGACCAGTCTGGTCGAAAAGTCCGCCCTTGTGTACACGGCATAACACTAATATGGTGATCACTGGTTACAGGGGGTAAGAGGGTTAACTAGGGAGCAATCAGGAGGTTTAAACCTTTATTAGGTAGTGTATGGGGGTAACTGATGCTATAAAAACCTGACGGTGAAACTAATCAACTAACTGGCTAACTGGCGTCACCCGTGACACAAATATGGCGATTGATTAGTGACACTGGTGACAGGGGGTGAAAGGGTTAACTATGGGGCAATCAGGGGGTTAAAACCTTTATTAGGTAGTATATATGGGGGTACCTGAAGCTATAAAAACCTGACAGTGAAACTAATCACCTAACTGGCTAACTAGCGTCACCAGTGACAAATATAGCGATCGATTAGTGACACTGGCGACAGGGAGTGAAGGGGTTAACTGGGGGTGATCAGGGGGTTAAACCTTTATTAGGGAGGTTTAGGGGGTAACCTAGACCTAACAGGGGCTACTACTAACTGCCCTAACACTTATTTCAGTCACAAATGACACCAATGCAGTTATCAGTGAAAAATCTGAAAACTGCAATTGGTGACATAGTGACAGGGAGTGAAGGGGTTAACTGGGGGGCGATCGGGGGTGATTGGGGGTGGCAAGTGTACTTTTGTGTACTGGTGTTAGTGTACTGTTGGTGCAACTCATGGTTAGATGTTATCTCTCCTCTCACTAGAATCAAAAAGACTCCACACAGAGAGATAACATCACTTCCTCCTGTCAGTGTTTACACTTACCCAGACAGGGGAATGTTTCCATTCATTAGGAGCGATCACCAGGTCCAGACCATAAATCATTGGTCTGGCCCTGAGGACTGATCGGTCCTCTAATGAATCTGACCGCCACCCACGGGGAGGGAGGGACGTACAGGTATGCCCATTTGCCCACCCGTGCCATTCTGCCGACATATATGAGCGTGCGGCGGTTGGGAAACGGTTAAAGTGTTTGTTAACCTAAAAAAAAAAAAGATCCTATTCCTTTAAAGCATGTTATACAGCACAATGCTTGTGCTGTGTCATTTGGCCCCCTATAACACCTGAAATACCTGGCTGTTTCTGCTTGGTTCTGCCCTCCCTAACCATGGTTTATTATGGCTGCTGAGCCCTGACACTGTGATCAGTTTACATACCTCCGTCATCTGCTCTCTCCTCTGCCATCCTCTGTGTTCTCCTCCATCCTCTCCCCCCTCCCCGCCCTGCCTGTCAGCTCTGTGTCCATGCCCGCCCCCTCCTGCTGCTGATATTACTGTTCAATTTTGAAACCATCTTCTCTATTTATTAATGTACAGTAATCTGCTCCTGTGCCTTATAAAAAAATGCAGCTATATACCTGTTTTCAGAGCACCAATCGGCACTCACGTGACCCACTGCTTCTCTCTCCTCCTCTCCTCCTCCCCTCCTGACTGTCATCAGCGGTGGATCCTCGGCCCCGCCTGCTGAAGCTGTTAGGCCGAGAGAGGAGAGAGATGGCGGGTCACAATTAGTGAATAGCCATGTGTCTTTTTAAATTCCGTTTCGTGGAAGAGTTTTATCCCTAATGTGGGGTCACCAGTACGGTATTTGTACATTGAAATCATATCCCCTCTCAAGCATCTCATCTCCAGAGAAAATTATCGTTTTATCTCTGGAGTTAAACCCCTTTTTAATGCATGCTAAAATTCTGTTGGCTTTGCTTAGAGCAGCTTGGCATTGCATGCAATTGCTGAGCCTGTCATCTACTAGGACCCCAGGTCCTTTTCCATCCCAGATTCCCCCAAAGGTTCACCCTCTAGTAAGCAGATTGCATTCATGTTTTTGCTACCCATATGCATTATTTAATATTTTTCTACATTGAACCTCATTTGCCATGTAGCTGCCCACCCCATTAATTTGTTCAGATCTTCTTGCAAGTTTTCCACATCCTGCAGAGAAGTGAATGCTCTGCTTAGCTTAGTATCGTCTGTAAATACTGAGATTGAGCTGCTTATCCCATCCTCCAGGTCGTTTATGAGTAAATTAAATAGGATTGGTCCTATGACAGAACCCTGGGTGACCCCACTTTCCACATCAGACCAATCCAAGTACTCCCCTTTTTATCATTACCCTCTGAACTCGCCCCTGTAGCCAGTTTTCAATCCATGTACTCACCCTTTGATCCATGCTGACAGACCTTAGTTAGTTCAGGAAACATTTATGGGAGACTGTATTAGATGCTTTTTTAAAATCCAGATGTCTGGATCCACAATGTCTACAGGCCTTCCTTTATCTAGATGGCAGCTCGCCTCCTCATGAAAGGTTAATAGATTGGATTGGCAAGAACAATTCTTCATGAATCCATGCTGATTACTGCTAATGATACTGTTCTCATTACAAAAATCTTGTATATAGTCCCTTATCATCCCCTCCAAGAGTTTGCAAACTATTAATGTTAGGCTAACAGGTCTGTAATTCCCTGGGATATATCTTGATCCTTTTTTAAATACTGGTGCTAAATTGGCTTATTTCCAATCTTCTGGTACCATCAGTAGACTGTTGTTAAAAATTAGGAGCAATAGTCTGGCAATTACTTGACTGAGTTCCTTAAGGACTCTCGGGTGCAAGCCATCTGGTCCTGGTGACATATTAATGTTAAGTTTTTCAAGTCTATTCCTAATTCTATCCTCTGTTAGCCATGAGGGTGCTTCCTGTGATGTGTCCCGAGGATAAACATTGTAGTCTTGGTTACGTAATCCCCCCATTTCCCTCGTGAAGACTGATTAGAAGAATAAATTCAATATCTTTGCCATCTCTCTATCTTTTGTAACCAGATTCCCTTCATCATTCTTTATGGGGCCAATATGATCTGACCTCCCTCTTTTAATATTTATATACTTGGTATTTTTTTTACTTTTCTCCACTATGTGCCTTTCATGTTCTATCTTAGCCACCCTGATTGCACCCTTACATTTCGTGTTGCATTCTTTGTAATGTTGGAATGCTAACAATGATCCCTCAGTCTTGTATTATTTGAAGCCCTTCTCCTTTGCTTTTATATGCATTTCTACGATGGAGTTAAGCCACCCAGGACTTTTGTTGGCCCATTTAAATGTATTTCCCATGGGGATGCACTGGCTAATATCCTTATGTAATATGTTCTTAAAGCACACCCATTTTTCCTCTGTGTTCTTTGTTCTTAGGATTTTATCCCATTTATTATTTTCTTGCAAAGAGCGTAGTTTAAGGAAGTTGGCTCTTTTGAAATTCAGTGTCTTTGTATTACCCTTGTGTTTCCTATTTGTGTGATTTATACTAAAACTAATTAAACTGTGGTCGCCGTTTCCTAAATTGCCCTGTATTTCCACATCTGTGATAAGGTCTGTATTGTTAGTAATCAGTAGGCCTAGTAACGCATTGTTTCTTGTTGGTGTATTTACCATCTGACCCATGAAATTGTCCTGTAAGACATTTATGAAATGACGAGCCTTAGCCGAATGTGCAGTTCCTTCCACCCAGTCTATGTCTGGATAATTTAAATCCCCCATTATGATGACACTTCCCATCCTTGCCGCCATTCCACACTTTGATAAGAAGTCCGCCTCCCCCTCCTCCCTCTGGTTAAGGGGCCTTTAGCATACTCACAGGATTACTTTCCCCTTGGTTTCCTCCCTTTGTAGCCCTACCCATAAGGATTCCACCTCCCTTGCTCCATTAGTGATGTCATCCCTCACATTCACTTGTACATCATTTCTGATATACAGGCATACCCCCCTTTTTTTTACCCTCCCTATCTTTTTTTTAATATATTTTTTATTGAAGAAAGATATATCATATGTACAAATATAACGCAATGTGCGTAACACTTCTAGCTTTTCAGCAACAATAGATATAGTACTCATTGAATCCAACACTTAGAAAATTATAGTTGGTACATCCAGGAATAGACATATAATCTACAAAACCGCTGATTGGAGAAAGGATGTTAACTAAGTGAGCACCATATTCTAAATACAGTTAAATAGAAGGTATTGCTTTATTTTAATAAAGGTAAACATCTGGAAAAAATAATGTTAGAGAAAGAAAGGATAGAGAAGAAAGAATTGAAGATGGGAGGGGGAGAGGGAAGGGAGTTGCTGGTATGCTAGACCAAGTATTGAGCAGAGGGGAGGAGTAGCCTAAGTAAGTGCTGAATGGCTACTCTAGAGTATTATGTTTAAGGGGTTAGAGCAAGAGATTTGTATATGTGGTGGTAGACTGAAATTTTTTCCAAGGTTCCCAGATTAGGTAATGTTTCTGGGAAGTCCCTCTAATGTTGTGGGTGATACTCTCCATAAGGTGTACGTTGTCAACCGATTGTAGCCAGGTTTTCATAGAAGGAACAACTGGTTGGCCCCACAAAGTGGGAATTAATGCCTTGGCGGCATTCAATAGGTAAGGAATGATTGAGCGTTTATACGACTTTATGGGAGTTTTTGTGACATGAAAAAGGATAGCCCATGGGTCATTTGGTATATGAACATCAGCAATCTGAGCAATCAGGTTACGAATATCATCCCAATACGGTCTGATCAGTGGGCAAAACCACCATATGTGTGCATGAGTAGCTTTGTTCCCACAGTTCCTCCAGCACAATGGGGAACTGGCGGGGAACATTTGGTGTAAACGAGCTGGGGTGTAATGCCATCTAGTGAGCAGTTTATAGTTGACTTCTGACATTCTTGAGGCTATGGACAAGGTATGGGCTAATAGTAGGATCCTATTTTTTTGGTTGTCAGTCAGGGAGAGATCAAGATCAGTTTCCCATTTAGTCAGATAAGGGGGGGGGTCAGGGTTTTGAAGAGTAATAAGGGCTTTGTAGAATAAAGAGATGCTATGTAAAGGGGGATCTTTTGGATAGAATATTACTTCTATATCGTTTAGGTCACTGACGCCCCTAAGTGGAGTAGGAAGAGAGCTTAAGAAATGTTGTATTTGGTGGTATCTCCACCTATCTAGGAATGTGGCGGGTTTAGGAGTGAGGATCGCAGATAGGGGTTTAAGTACATTACCATTCAGAATGTGATGCAAAAGGAGGGGTTCTTCTGCCCTCCAGGTTTTAAAACCTGGGTCCAGAAGGCCTGGCAGAAAGTATGTGTGATTGAGGAGAGGTAGTAAAGGTGAGTCATAGTTCCAGGAGTATTTTTTATGTAGTGCGTCCCATACATCCAGAGAGGAGATGGTAAGGGCCGAAGTGGAACGGGCAAGGTTCCTGTGGGAGCGAGGTATCCAGGGAGCCATTGAAAGGTCTGCACCGCTTAGGAAATACTCAATTTGTACCCATAGCTTTGAGTTAGGGGCATATTTCCATTCAGCAAGTCTGGTCAATACAGTTGCCTGATAATATGCTTTAAAGTTAGGAAGTGCCAGGCCACCTGAGCATTTAGACCGAAACAATATCTCCCTGGATATTCTAGGATGTCTGTCCTTCCAAATAAAGCAGGAAATCATGGACTGTAGAATAGTGAAAAATCCCACTGGGACACCTAGTGGTAGCATTTGAAAGAGGAAGAGGATGCGAGGTAGTATGTTCATTTTAATTATATTAATCTTTCCCAACCAGGCATGGGATAAGTTAGACCATTTTCGTAGGTCTGTTCTGATTTTGTTTAGCATGGGAATGTAATTGCACCGAAAAAGGGATTGTAGATTAGATGTAAGATGAACACCTAGGTATTTCATGCAATTCGATTCCCATCTAAAAGGAAAAAGGGTTTTAAGGGAAAGAGTCTCGGACATAGGAATATTAATGTTTAAGATTTCGGATTTAGACAAATTTATTTTGAAATTAGATATTGATTGAAACGTAGTAAATGCATACATCAAATTCGGAATTGAGATTCGAGGTTGTTGGATAAAAAATAGTACATCATCTGCGTATGCCGCATATTTGTGGGATCTGTTGCCTATTTGTATGCCTTTGATATTGGCGTTGTTCCTGATTGTGGCGAGGAAGGGTTCTAAAGTGATAGCAAAAAGGAGGGGGGAGAGGGGACATCCCTGCCTGGTTCCATTATGTAAGACAAAGGGGTCACTTAGCGTTCCGTTAATCCTAACTTGAGCAGAAGGGTTAGAGTAAAGGGAGGAAATACGGTAGAACATTTTTGGACCCATACCGAAGTGGCGTAAGGTCAACTTAAGGTACTCCCAGTCCACCCTATCAAAAGCTTTTTCTGCATCAGTGGAGAGGAGTAGGGTGGGCTGGGAGCGCCGCCGAACATACTGAATTAGGGATATTGCCCGAAGGGAATTATCTTTTGCTTCTCTAGTGGGTATGAAACCTGTTTGATCCGCTGATATCCAATTTGGTATAAGGGGAAGTAATCGGTTTGCCATTACTTTTGCGAATAACTTAATGTCAACGTTTATTAAAGATATTGGTCTAAAACTATTACAAAGGGTAGGGTCTTTGTCTGGTTTGGGAATGACTGTGATATGAGTCGAAAGGGATTCTGGGCGTAAACCTGATGAATTAGAGATAGAGTTTGCATATTCAGAAAGATGGGGAAGGAGGATGTCACTAAATGTTTTATAATATAGAATCGTGAACCCGTCGGGACCAGGGGCTTTACCAGAGGGGGAAGACTTCAATGCCGCCTGGAATTCCTCAACCGTGAAGTCTTCCTCTAGTTCTTTAAGAACAGATGTGGGCAATTTAGGAAGGTTTGCCTTTCTCAAGTAGGAGAGCATGCGGTTCCGTCTCTCCTTCTGAGGAAGAGAGGACATGTCGTTTTTGATATTATATAGGTCTGCGTAGTAATCTCTAAAGGCTTTAGCGATATCTGGAGTTGCATGGGCCAATGCACCTGACGAAAGCTTAATTTTAGAGATAAACGATTGCGACTGTTTAGTCTTTAGTGACCTAGCCAACAATCTACTTGGTTTGTTCCCCCATTCGTAAAATTTCTGCGACAGACGTTGGAACTTACGTTTGGTGTCTAGGTTAAGGAGGGACTTCAGTTCCTCACGTTTAAGTGTGAGGGACTGAAGGTGTTCATTATGTGAAGAAAGTTTATGCTGCTTATCTAGAGCCTCTATCTGTTGTAAAACCTGGTTAATTTGTTAACCATGCTCTCTCTTCATCCGTGCACCGAGCTCAATGAGCTGGCCTCTAATTGTGGCCTTATGAGCTTCCCAAACGATAGAAGGGGAGGTATCGGAGGATTTATTTTCCCTAAAGTATTGCGATAAATGAGAAGCCAACAAAGAGATCTCTACTTCGTTGGTGAGAAGTGAGTCATTGAGCTTCCAGTTGGTGGTACGTCGGGGTAAAGAGGGCACGGTCAATGTCATCGACACAGGTGCATGGTCTGAGATTGATGCAATGCCAATGTGGGCAGAGTGTAGGAGGGGAAGATCAAAATGGTCTAAGAATATATTGTCTATTCTGGAGTATGATTGGTGCGTTGAGGAATAGTGTGAGAAATCCTTCTCCTTGGGATGAAGGAGGCGCCAGACGTCCATCAGTTGATGATCAAGAAGCCGTTTTTTCACAAATTTCAGTCGTTTAAAAGAGATATTAGAACGGCTTTGTGATGTATCAATAATGGGGTCCAGCGGCATGTTTATATCTCCCGCTAGAATAGTAAGACCTTTAGCAAAATGTGACAATTTAGTCAGTATTTGCAAGCGTGCATTGAACATTTCCAATGAATCCCTTGAGAAAAAGAAAGCGACCATAGTCATCCGCAAGCATATCAGATAGCCTAAAAGACACATTTCTGCAAAAACCAATGGCTACCCCCTTGGCCTTATTGGTGTCCGATAGGCTATAGTACCATTGTGGAAAGTTAGGTGAGGTTAGTCTGACTGGCGTCGTGTGGGTTAAGTGCGTTTCTTGGAGAAAGGCAATGGAACACGTGGCTTGCTTTAGTTCACGATATAATTGATGTCGTTTAGCAGCGACATTAAGACCCCTAACATTGTAGGATACAACCTTTACCTTAGCCATTTGAAAATAAAATGAAGGCCTTCATTTTGTCTTGCCAGGCATACCAGCGAGGAGGAGTAAAGGAGGAAAAGGGAGAAAGAGAAAAGAAATAAAGGAAAGGATGGGAGGAAAAAAGGGACAGATATATACAGAGAGTGCATACGTAATCCAAGGAACTTGTGGGAGGTGAAGAAAAAAAATATCACGCAGAAAACTGCAGTGGTCCCATTGGGGAAAGAGAGAGCGAAAGGCCATCCCAATCCTTAAACAAGGATTAAATAGGACAACTTCAGGGCCGTTCACATTCGCCATCCCCAGGGGGGAGTGGGGGTGGGGTTATGCTGTGAGGGGGAGGTGGTGAGGGGAGTGCGCCCCGACAGCGCACGGCCTATATGAGGAAAACAAATTAACAACCTGCCAATAATAAAAGAACAGTGAGTTCCAGTTGAGAGTATAGAAACCCATGTAAGTAAAACCAGGGTCAATAGAAACAATATGTAACTTTACAATAATTGCAAATGTAGACCAATTTGAAACATGTAAACAATCGACAAAACTTAGAAAACGAAAGAACCAAAGATAGAAAAAAAAAAAACAAAACAGACATTGGTCAGCTTACTGTTGAGTCCGCTCTAGTCTTATGTATACGGATACATTTAGAAGAAAACACAGCGGCCAGAGCTGGAATCTGCAAAAAAAGAGAACCTTTTGTAAGGGAGAGATGGTTCGCATTATTAGCAAAAACATGGGTAATAAGATAAGTGTTTCAGTCATGCTTTTGTGCAGAGCCCGGGAGCGAAGCACGACTTCTCTTTGAGGGGGTCTTCTTCCAGATAGGGTCCATGGGATACGAGAATTTTGGAATTGGGTCCTGCCAGCTTGGGAGTTCCATGGGTGGGAGATGTAGGTCCTGCAAGAAAGTTGGAAGTTCCTCAGGAAATCTCAGTGTATGGGAACGGCCATTTTTTGTAGCAATCAGGCAGGCAGGGAAGCCCCATCGGTATGTAATCCCGTCAGATCTCAGATTGTCCAGTAGCGGTTTTAGGGCTCTACGGCGGTCCAAAGTATCTTTGGAAATGTCCGGGTAGATGGTGATGGTGGCCCCGTCAAAGTCAATGTTAGGTAAGCCTCGCATCTTTGTCATGATAGCGTTTTTATCTTCAAAATAATGCAGGCGGCAGATGACATCCCTGGGCTGGTCTGAGTTAGCGTTACGGGGTCGCAAGGCCCGATGCACCCGATCAAAGCGTAATGGTGCAGTGACAGGGTTACCCAGGATGGTATTAAAAATGCCTCTTATAGAATGTTCAAGATAGGTATCCCCAGTGGCTTCTGGCAAACCTCTGACTCGAATATTATTTCTGCGGTTGCGGTTTTCGAGGTCTTCGAGCTTATACAGGGATGCACGGTGGGCAAAAGCCAACTGGGTAACAGTGTCCTGCAATTCTTTAATGGCTAGTGCCTGCGTGTCCTGTCACTGTTCCGCTTCCTCTACCCTGGCCAGGATATGTGACATATCAGATCTAACGGCAGTTATTTCTTTTTTGATGGATTTCTCCAAACTATGAAACATACCTGCAAGTTCTTTTTTGAGGCCGCTCATGAGTGCAGACATTTCAGAGCCTACCGGAGATCCGGGATCATCCATAAGATCCGAGCAGCAAGAGGAAGCTGGGGAGCTCTCCCTCACAGAGGCAGCGTGGGGTGACGGAGAGGCGATTGTTCTCGAAGTTCTGTCTTGGTCACCGCGTACGTTGGCCAGGTATTGTTGAATAGAACCTGTAGAGACTGGATTAGAGATTGATCTCTTGTTTGGACGTTTAACTGTGGCAGAGCGGGACTTAGGTGTTTTGGCAGGCATAACTGAAACTATATGGCCGATAGCTGTAAAGGGCACTCTCCCTCACATCTGAGCGATATCACGCATACTGCAAAATATTATCAGCACATAGAAGGGCTCCCATAGAGGCGGAACACAGATAACAGTAAATGTACTCCAAATCCGGCAGAAAAAAGGCAGGAAATATTATCTTAATTAAATCTCATAGAGGTAGTACAGTTCAGCTTTGCAGGTGGAGAGGGTTGTTGAAAGATGGATGCTGTGAGAAAGTTTTGTTAAGAAAGGCTGTGGAGTAAGCTGAGTGTAGGAATGTTTGGAGCACCAAGATGGCCGCCGACTTCCAGGACTAGGCCGAAGCCGCGGACTTTCCTAGTGAGTGTATCCGGCCGGGTGAGCGCCATTTTCGGTAAGGGATGTAGGCCCTGCGCGTTGTGTGGGTGTAAGGGAGAGCTATTACTCACTGTGTCCCAGGGATTAGGAAGGGCAGATCCGCTCTAGGTCGGTGCCTGGCGTTTGGATGACACAGGCCGGAGGCTTCAGGCAGACTGCAGGCCGCAAGGTGGTGTAAGGCCTCAGTGTAGCAGAGCAGAGGGATCGGGTTTACAGGCAGTCCACAGGCCCCCCTTTCTGCGGGTTTCCAGGAAGGATGACCGCTGTCCCTTCGGGATGAGCGTCTGCTCGGCTCCCGGGTCATAAAAACGGCAGGCCGAAGGATCAGATCGGGCCTCAGGTCTCAAGATGGCGGCGTGTGTCTCTGCAGGGAGCGATCTATAGGCCCAAGACACTAGGAGTTATTGAAGCCAAAAAGAGCCCAGTGGATGCTTAACAGGGTAGTTCAGGGGGCTAAAGTGCTGTGTGGCAGGCTCAAAAGAGAGAATGGGAGCCTGGATGGCGGCGGATTCTCCGTGCCCTGGAGGAGCTCAGCCAAAACACGTCCTCCACCTTGCTCGTCCAGACACGCCCCTTACCCTCCCTATCTCTGCGATATAGGGAATACCCTTCAATGGTTGCCAGCCAATCATGAGAGCTGTTGAACCAAGTCTCTGAAATTCCCACAAAATCTAAATTCTCCTTGTACAATAGCAGCTCTAGTTCTCCCATGTTGTCCGCCAGACTCCTGGCATTGGTGAACAAGCCACACAATTTTGAACGGTCAAATACCATCTCCTTATTGGGTGTTCTGAGGTTGCAAATAGGACTTTTTACTATACTTACCTCCAGGTTTAGGTGCTTTAGTCAACCTACCACTAATGCCCCCAATACTACCCTCTGGAATTTGTTCCACGCTGGCTAACTCTACATCTGGACCCTCCCCCCATCGCCTAGTTTAAAAGCCCTTCTAACTTATCGGCCATCTTCTCTCCCAGTCGATCTGCACCTTCCCCATTTAGGTGTAGTCCATCCCTGTTAAAGAGCAAGGTAACTTGGAGACTATTGGGTAATCCCACAAGCGGTATCTAGGTAAATGAGACCAAGTAGGTGGGCATCAGCCTTAGCGAGTTGAAGCTCCCAGAGAAGGTCACTGAGCTCTTGAAACTTTGTCTCTGCTAGATATTTTTAGGAAGTTTTGCAACCTTTTAACCACTTCAATACAGGGCACTTTTACCCCCTTCCTGTCCGGGCCAATTTTCACTTTAAATGAGAATTGCACGGTCATGAAATGTTGTATCCAAACTAATTTTTTATCATTTTTTTGAGACAGATATAGCTTTCTTTTGATGGTGTTTAATCACCACTGGGTTTTTTATTTTTTGCTGAACAAACAAAAAAGACCAACAATTTAAAAAAAATACTTATGTAAAGTATGTCCGGCTAAAGGTAGAACACCCAAATAATTGGCACCTCATCCCAAATAATTAATTAATGGAGTGAAGAAGGAGAAGGGGGATTGTTGCGGTGCTTACAGATAATAATGAAAACCATTTATTTAAGAAAATATAATTTTAAGTTAAAACAGAAAAGGGCCACTTTGTTCACTGATAATCAACATTTAATAGTGAAGGTGGTCATTTGACGAATATTCAACTCTGACAAAGGTTGCCTTTTCATATATTAGCCCAACATGCGTAAAATTGTACAGAAATACAAAAGGGAATGAAATAAGTACAATAAATGCAAAACATGAATGTCATAGAATATAAAGGTATACATCTCTTGGCAATGCCTGCCTCTGAGGAAGGTGAACCTACCGCACCAGACCTCCCGTAGGCAACCACCACCACAGGGAACCAGTCGACCCAAATGAAAGGAGCCCTGTGCGGACACAGAAGACACACCGTGACAAGGCTGCAAATGCGTCAAAAAAGAAATGAGGGGAGGAAAAATAAGTATACTGTATAAAATATATATAAAGTGTATTTATAAAGTTTACCATATAAAAAAGTATGACAGCTAAATGGCAATGAGGTGCCAAAGTGATAAAACAAAAAAAAAAAAAAATAAGAATAAGGAAAAAATAAGACTAAAAAATAAAATATAAGTACTCACTTAAAATTAACAATTTCAGGGGGGCGTGGCCTAGCGCATGGAGCTATAGGACGCATATAGCGGCAGTTTCCGGTCCCAACGACTTCCCTGGGGTCAGATCACCTCCATCACCACCAGCACAGCCTCCAAAAATGCCCTGATGGGTAGGGGGAAGCCCAGAGAACACTCCAAGCCCACCGGAGACCGCACTAAGGGCGACTTAGGCCGTTTTGTGACCCGATCGTCTGTGGCCTTCCTCAGCCAGGGGAAATCCAAGATGGCGGAGGCGCCCTCTGTCCCCGGCCCGCTCTGAACCAGCAAACATGCAGGTACACTCCAGAGGCCGCTCTGCCTCTCTCACGGACTTTGAGCCTCCCTCCTGCAGCCCCCACAGCCCACACCATCTCTCACAAGCATCCCTGTGCTCTGGGGATGGATGGGACATGGAATCGCAGATGCGATCCATGCATGCTTACCTGCGATCCCTGCCTACTAAAAATGATTTTGGGCACTATGTCTCCCGCATGGAGAAGATTTACAAACAGGAGATTACCGAGCTCAAGAGGGATATAGGGACTCGAATGGAAGATGTAGAAAACACCATTGATGGCATCTGTAATACCCTGCAATCCCATGAAGAGACTCTTAACTCCCACACTGTCATGTTGCAGCAGCTCATATACCACCAAGATGACACTGAGAACCGTAATAGACGGAACAATATCAGATCCATGGTATCCCTGAAAAGATAAAACATAAAGACCTGGCAGGGGCGGTCACTGTCATTTTCAACCAACTCCTCCAGCAGCCCAAGGACACCCCTATTGAACTAGACAGAGTGCACAGGACCTTGGGACCGAGAAATCCTGATTCTTCTTTTACACATGATACGCTATGCATTGTACACTTTTACAGAGTTAAGGAAGAGATCATGAAAGCAGCCAGTAAACAGGAATCCATTTGGCTGAATGATACCCCTGTCATGCTACTCCCGGATCTCTCACGCCAAACGCTGGCCATGAGACGTGCTCTTAAACGGCTTACATCTTTACTCCAAGAGAGACAGATTAAGTACCAATGGAGGTTCCCCTGCCCACCCTAGGTATTGTATATGTGCCAAAAAACCCTTATTCACTTATATGAGTTTTATATTGATGGTTAACTTCAGTCTAACAACAGTTAATGTACCCCCGGGGATCCCGGGATCGAGAGGCACTCTGTGTGCTTACTGCCTATACCCTCCTTTAAGGACCGATAGTGCTTGTGCAAACACTGTACTTTTCCTAGTCTGTTTTACACCCTGGCAATGTTAAGCTATTCACTTTATGATCCACCACTGCCACCTAGCGGCCTATTTATTCTCTTTCTTCTATTTCCGTTGTTGGTTTCTGTCCCCTACAACGCTGACTCTTCACTCCGCTCTTTTCTGGAGCTGATCTTCATATTCTCCCCCTGCTCTCTTAGCTCCCCCTCCTTTTTTTGTTTTTTCCCCCTTCCCTATATCCCTCTCCTCTCTTCTCATCTTTACTCGGACTGAGCAGACCTTGCGGATAATGCAGATTAGTTTAGAGACTAGTTCCTCTCCATATCACCATGACACCGCTTGATCACATAACCCTATCCTCCTTTAACTGCAGGGGCTTCAACACTCCTGAGAAGCGCAGCCAGATACTGTGCCATTTTCATAAGGCCAGAACGAAAATTTTACTCCTACAGTAAACCCATTTTAGGTGCCCGGATACTCCGACCCTTAACAACCACTATTACCATCAATGGCATCATAGCACAAATCCGCAGGCAAAGTCTAAGGGAGTATCAATAGCCTTCCACAAATCATTCCACCCTGAAGTATTGGACTCCCTCGCTGACCCTCTAGGCCCCTATCTGTTCCTTAAACTAAAATCTAACTCTTCTATTTTTACAGTGGCTAATGTATATAGACCGAACCAAGACCAGGGGAGCTTTTTATCTATGGTTCTGAACAAGTTACTCTCTTTTGGCGGTCCCTGTTTCATCCTGGGGGGGTGACCTCAACGTAGCCCTTTCTTCAGCCGTGGACACTCCTCGGGTAAGTCCTCCCTATCCCACAATGCTCTCACACACCTAAAATCACTCCTACATTCTGCAAAATTGGTGGATGTCTGGCGTGTACAGCATCCATTTGAGAGAGATTACAGCTGTTATTCCGTGGGCCACAATTCATACAGTCGTATTGACTACTTCTTAGTCTCCCAATCTCTACTTGACACCCCACTTAAGGCTTCCCTAGGTAACATACTATGGTCTGACCACGCCCCCGCACACCTTATCATAGCTCACCCCCCGACATCACGTAGAACATACTCGTGGCATTTGAACGACAATTTGTTGAAAGACACCCCATGTGTCGCAGCGGTTGAACGGGCGATTCGGGACTTTATTCAAGATCACCAGTCTGACGACACTGACCCCCTTATTAAGTGGGAGGCTTTAAAATGTGTACTCCGGGGAACTTTAATACAATACGACTCCCACTTAAAGAAGGCTAGGTCTGCTGACGTTACTTGACTACTGTCCAAGATAAACACACTCGAATTAGCACACAAACGTGACTCCGCGACATATGTTGACCTCTCTAACGCACGCAGAGAACTGCTTCGCATTTTGGATGCCAATTCCCTCATAGCTAGGGATCGGGACGCAACCGGCACTATTTGCTGGCCAACAAATGCGGACAACACCTAGCTAGGGTCCTACACCCCTGACCCTCACGTCGACCCATCCAACACATTTGCACTGCAGACCAACAAAAACTCAGCAACACACGTGGTATCTCGGATGCCTTTCAACACTATTACTCTAACCTGTATAACCTACCTGCACTGATCTCACCAACTCATGCGGGAGACCTACACCTCTCCAACATGAAAGACTACATTTTAAAGATGGCCCTGCCACAGATAGCTCCCAAGCAGGCCACCGACATAGATAATCCCCTAACGGTAGTGGAATTCCTCACTGTTATTAAAGGTCTGAAAGCCGGCAAATGCCCAGGTCCTGACGGGTTTTCATCCAGGCTATATAAATCATTTGCCCAGTCCCTCACACCTTTAATGACCACAGTGTTTAATGCAATAGATGAAACACACCTATCCTCCAGTAACCTCCTGTCAGCTAACATATCGGTCATACCCAAGCCTGGAAAAGATCTCCCCCAGTGCAGTAGCTATCGACCGATTTTGCTCCTTAACCGCGACGTTAAAATATACGCTAAGGTCTTGGTGAACCGTCTTTCACCCCTGTTACCCTCATTCATTCATAAAGACCAGGTGGGATTTGTCCCTGGCTGAGAGGCCAGGGATAATACCACCAAAACCATCCACCTAATTTCCTGCATTCAACGTCACAAACTAAAAGCATGCCTACTGTCATTTGATGCCGAAAAGGCCTTTGACCGGGTCAATTGGCAATTCCTGCACCTCTCCCTGGAACAAATAGGCCTTGGTCCCACTTTTGTCTCCAAGGTTATGGCATTATACTCTCGCCCCTCGGCAGCTGTCATGGTAAACGGCTATTACTCTGTACCCTTTCAGATCTCTAATGGCACTCGACAGGGCTGCCCCCTATTGCCCCTGCTTTTTTCCTAGTAATAGAACATCTAGCCCAAGCCATCAGACACAACAAATCTATAGTGGGGATCCAGACACCCTCCTCTGACCACAAATTCTCACTTTATGCAGATGACCTCCTAGTCTACGTCCAACAACCACACACTTCCCTCCCTTCCCTCATGCAGGAATTCCACAGGTTTGGGGAACTTAGTAACTGCAAGTTAAACATGTCTATAACTGAGGCCCTTAATATATCCCTATCACACATGACCCATACCCAAGTACAGGCTAACTTCCCCTTCCAATGGAGTCCCAGGAGCATTTTGTATCTGGGGATAATGATCCCTGCCAATTTATCAAAGCTTTACGTTCTTAACTATCTACCCCTACTGACCCGGCTCCGGAGGGAACTTGACGCTTGGAACACCACCCCATTGCCCTGGTTTGGTCGCATTAACACGCTGAAAATGGATACCCTCCCTAAACTACTTTATTTGTTTCAAACTGTGCCTATCTCCGTCCCTAAACATTTCTTTATCTCCCTACAATCAATGTCCATACGTTTTATATGGCACCACGGCATGTCCTGCATCCGTCATACCTTGCTCACGTACCCCAAAACCCAGGGCGGGGTAGGCCTCCCTGACTTTGAACTATACCACAGGGCAGCTTTACTATCTAGGGTGCTAGAATGGTTTCCTCATCCCTTCCCCAAAGCATCCACCATGGTGGAACAAGACTTATCTATCTTTGACCTCCATGCCCTACTATGGGGCTATGGGCAACACCTTCATTTACTTTCTAACACCTCCCCGTTGACAATCACTGCCCTACACCTATGGTACAGAAAAGGAATGCTCTCGCTATTGTCCTCGGATCCCTCACCCCTGACATCTTTATTTAATCACCCTGCACTGCCTCAAGGCATGGGCTCTAACTTGATAGGCCCCTACTCCCGATCCACATGGCCAATAGCGAGCTCATTTGTAGATTCCACCTCAGGTGCTCCAGCAGTTCCTAACTCCCAGGGCAACTCCGCATCTCCTCCTTTTGTTCTGACCTCTTTAGATCCTCCCAAACTTACAGAACCCTAACGGGATATGAACAGCTGTGCTCTCTCTCGGAAACACCCAGACATTTACTCTCTGCCATGTACACACTACAACACGCACTGGTACACAATCAACCCCCTTCTTACACAAGGAAGTGGTCCGCGGATCTGGGCAAGGAACTCCACCTAGTAGACTGGCAAAAGTCTTACTACTTTACGCACAAATCCTCAATATCCTATTATTCACAGGGGAAAAAATTTAAACTTCTCTCTTGGGGGTACAGGGACCCTCAATCTCTAAAGTAAATATTTCCATCCATACCTCCCTCATGCTGGAGATGCAGCTCGGCAGATGAAGCTACCTCCATATATGGTGGGAATGTCAGTCCATTCGATAATGACACCTTTGACAAATTTAAGACCCTATGGCTTATTTGGATAGAATACTCTACCTCAGACTCCCTTAAAATGTTATTGACGCCCCTGAGTCAACCCAGCCGGCTACCATGATTGCATAATGCAGGTTTGATATTCCAAGGTCTGCTCGGTCCCCCTCGGTCCTCCTTTACCCCTATCTTCTATTTTCCTTCCTACTCCTCCCCTCTGTTACGCTTTTCTTATCCCCTTTTCCCCTATCGGTCTTTTCCCTTTCTAATTACATCACAGTCAGATGTAGTGCTACACAATAGTGTGGGTTCTCACGGCTCCATGTACAATGTGTCACTGTCTCTTCTTGAAGACGGCGGTGTAATAGTGCCTACAATGGATATGTTTCCAATGATAACAGGAAAGTGAGACTTGTACTGTTTAACCACACAATATGGTCATCTGAAAGATATTTGTATTATATTATCCTATTTTGTTAAAAAACAATAAAAACATATTTGACTCTAAAATTAATAATTTCAGAGCATGGGGTAGAGGACGTCTGAGCTATAGATTTAGCAGAGATTTAGAGATTTAGCATCTCATAATCATATATACTAATTAATCAAATTATAAATAAAGGGGTCTAAATAAAAAATAAAAAGGGGTTTTTGACCAATGAGGTCAGAGCTAGTGTTTGAGGAATATCAACAACAAGATCAAAAATGCTTCCAAAAATAAAAGGATGCAATGGACAAATGTCTCAATACGATCAAGAAAGATATAGAGTCATAATAGGGAATTAATGAAAAAAAGAAGACAAAAAAGGGGGCTGAATATATCTAAGAAAAAGGGGATATAGAAATAAAAATATAAAATTAACATAACCAGAGAAGGTATATGAGGATATGCAGTATCTCACAAAAGTAAGTACACCCCTCACATTTTTGTAAATATTTTTTTATATCTTTTCATGTGACAACACTTAACACTTTTTTTACAATGTAAAGTAGTGAGTGTACAGCTTGTCTAACAGTGTAAATTTGCTGTCCTCTCATAATAACTCAACACAGCCATTAATGTCTAAACCGCTGGAAACAAAAGGGAGTACACCCCTAAGTGAAAATGTCCAAATTGGGCCCAATTAGGAATTTTTCCCTCCCCAGCATCATGTGACTCATTAGTGTTACAAGGTCTCAGGTGTGAATGGGGAGCAGGTGTGTTAAATTTGGTGTTATCACTCTCACTCTCTCATGCTGGTCACTGGAAGTTCAACATGGCAGCTCATGGCAAAGAACTCTCTGAGGATCTGAAAAAAAGAATTGTTGCTCTACATAAAGATGGCTTAGGCTATAAGAAGATTGCCAAGCCCCTGAATCTGAGCTGCAGCACGGTGCCCAAGACCATACAGCGGTTTAACAGGACAGGTTCCACTCAGAACAGGCCTCACGGGGGGCGTGGCTACCGCGCAGCTGAATGTACGCTTAACTCCACAGCTCCGCTTCAGCTCCAGGAACCGAAGCTTTGGGGACAACACAGCGACCCTGCTCAACTCTAAAAACGAGTCTAAAAGCTCTGCCGATACCGCAAGATGACCCGCAGGAAAAAAGACAACGCTCAGCTGAAGAAATTACCGGATTTCTTCCAGCTGAAAGACCGCGACCCTCTTCAAAATGGCGCCAGCGCCATGAGAGATCCTCCCTCTCCCACAGGCAGCACGCGGTCTGCGATATCCAGCCCGGGCTCACATGCAGGCTCCAAGCACAGCTCTCCAGGAGCCTCCACACCCATGTCCCGCAGCCCAGCAAAGTCTAAACCTCGGCTAGCAGAGGACACTCAGCAAGGCAGCATGACTCCAGATGCTATGGAGGACACAAGAGAGCTGGTGGACCCGTTCACAGCATTCCCAACAACGGGTAAGCCTGTATCTGACACCACTTTAAAAGACATGCTTGTCTCCCTACGCAGCTCTATGCACACAGACATGATGCAGTGTGTACACAATTTTAAATCTGAACTAGGAGCTCTAGGGGGAAGAGTTAATCACATAGAGGATAAAATGGGGGATTTTGCAGCATCCCACAACACTATGATTGATGCCCATAACGACCAGTCTGATGAGATCACATGGCTTAGGTCAAAGGTCGCCGACCTTGAAGACAGGTCAAGAAGGAACAACATTAAGATTAGAGGGGTCCCTGAAAATGTTCTTCCTCCACAACTCCAGCAATATGCACAGGATTTAATCCAAACCTTCTTACCTAACATTCCAGATAACGAAATCTACATTGATCGCATTCACAGACTCCCAAAACCAGCACACCTCCCAGACAACATACCCAGGGATGTGCTGATGCGAGTACACTTTTATCAGACCAAGGAACAACTCATGTCTGCGTTCCGTAAAAACCAGCAACCCCCAGAAAGATTTGCACATCTCCAACTATTCGCAGACCTTTCACAATTTACCATGCAAAAACGAAAAGCCTTATTGCCGGTGACTAAAGCTCTCCGCAACCACGATATACCATATCGGTGGGGATACCCCGTGAAAATAACAGTTACCCATGATGGTAACACCACGGTAATTACAGATGTGGAGGAGGGTCTCAAATTGCTCCGATCACTAGATATACTACCTGACCACCCCTCAGCGGGCCCTTCACCCCCCGCAAAACTCGACACTCTGTACGAATGGCAAACAGTGTCCAGAAAGAGCAGCACCAAACGAAACAACTCAAAAGCACCCAAATACAAAACCTAAACCTACTTTATCGCATCAAGGTTCCTGATAAAGCATGGAGCATGTACCAAAGTTTTCCCCCCTCCTGAGATATGGGCATTTGTTTTGCCCTCAGACGTAAGTTCAACTTCAACGTTATTCTGCAATACTTGTTTTTTTTACAATTATCTTTTACTTTTTCCCCTACTTTGACCTCTCTCTCCCTCTACTGGTCTGAACTCCAAGTGGACATCCTCATCAATGTGGATCCAAGAAGCACAAATCAGCTCAACAACCGTCGACTCTTCAAAACAAGATGGACTACTCCACTGAAACCAAGGTCCCGCACGCATCACTCCTCACATTACCTTAAATGGCGCTCAAAATAGTTTCATTTAATGTAAACGGCCTCAATCATCCGGCCAAGAGAGCCTCTGTATGGAAAGAAGCAATAAAACTCCAAGCAGATGTCTTATGCCTCCAAGAGACACACTTTGCCACTGGTAATACCCCACATTTTCAACACCGGCAATTTCCTCATATGTTCCTTGCTTCAGCTCCTTCGAAACAAAAAGGGGTCCTTATCGCTATTAGGGACTCTGTGGCCTTTCATCTTTTGGAAACACATGTAGACCCAGCTGGAAGATACCTAATACTCATAGGAGAACTTAATAACAAACCCTTTACCATCGCCAATCTATATTCTCCTAACTCTCACCAACTCCGTTTCCTTAGAAGACTCTACCGTAAAGTCTCTACTGTCCAAAAGGGATCTCTGGTTGTTTGTGGAGACCACAATATATCACCTGACCACTCTTTGGATACTACCTCCAAGGCCAAGCACCCTCCTCCCTCACTTCAGCCTTTGTTACACTCAGAAAATATATTTGATGTATGGCGCTGCCAACATGCAAATGAGAAGGACTACACCTTTCATACTGCTAGACATAATTCATATTCCAGAATAGATTTGATTATGGTAGATAAAATGTTATTGCAGGTAGTGTCCTCCTCCACCATACATGACATAACATGGTCTGACCATGCTCCTGTATCGATCACGGTGGTGGAGGGGCACACTCCAAGTCCGGCATACATTTGGAGAGCCAACACACGTATTCTTCAAATGCCACAGCATGTTAGTAATTTAAGTAAAAATCTATTAATCTAATTTTTTTACGCCAATACTGGTTAGGTGTCTGATCCGGCAGTACTGTGGTGCGCCCACAAAGTGTTTGTTAGAGGGTTGATGCTTCAGATATGTGCAAGGGAGAAAAGGCAGAGGACGCAAAAGCTGAATTCGCTAATTAATGATACCAAAGTTCTAGAGACATCAAATAAACAAAACCCCAACTCTCATAATGCTCAAAAACTATCCCAACTTCGTTTGGATCTCAGACTCCTACTGATCAAAAGATATGACAAACACATACAATACCTCAAAATGTCTCACTACTCATCGGGTAATCGTGCAGGCAAATTCTTAGCACAGAGGCTCAAGACAGCTAGAACCAAATCTAAAATCCCTTTCTTGATACACCCTATCACTAAACACAACATCTACAATCCTAAAGAAATAGAAAACTCATTTGCTGAATACTACTCAACGCTATACAGTCTGAAAACAGACCCTGACACTCCACAGCCAACAGAGGAGAACATTCAGGCTTTTCTGTCGCAACTCAATCTTCCTTCTCTAGCTCAAACACAACTTGAGACCCTCAATGCCCCCATAACGGAGTCTGAGATCCAAAAAGGGATACGCTCACTTCCCCTGGGTAAGTCTCCAGGCCCAGATGACCTGCCTAATGGGTATTATAAGGCATTCCAATCCATACTAGCCCCGACCTTACAGACGGTATACTCTGCTGCAATGTCCTCTGCCTCGTTTCCCCCAGAAATGCTTAAAGCATATGTGGTAACTATCCCAAAACCTGGTAAAGAGCCTACTTCTCCGGCCAACTTCAGGCCAATATCATTACTCAACACCGATGTTAAGCTTTATGCAAAAATATTGGCCCACAGACTACTTCCCATGCTCCCATTTCTTATAAAACCTGACCAATCTGGCTTCACGGCGGGAAGACAACCAGCCGATGCCACCAGAAGGGTCATCGACATAATACAACATGCTTGGTCCTGTCGGACGCCTTCTCTGCTCCTCTCTTTGGATGTGGAGAAGGCGTTCGACAGGATACATTGGGGTTACATGAACCAGGCCCTGCAAAAATACGGGTTCTCTGGCCCCATCCTATCTGCTGTACGGGCACTGTATTCTTCCCCCTGTGCACAAGTTTTCACTTCTAATTTACTGTCTGATACCTTTAATATATCAAATGGGACTAGGCAGGGCTGCCCCCTCTCCCCCTCAATTTTCAACCTACTTATTGAACCCCTTGCAGAAAGAATCAGAACACATCTGGAAATTTCAGGTTTCTCCATACAAGGACAATCACATAACATACATTTATTTGCAGACGACATCATCTTATTCCTCTCCCAACCTAAAATATCATTAAGTCATGCACACAATACCCTAAATGAGTTTAGCAACATCTCCTATTATAAAGTCAATTTTACAAAATCAATTATACTAGATTTAGGAATAACCCCCTCCTTAAAATCCCAACTCCAGACATCCTTCCCCTATACATGGAGCAAGACGAGTATCACCTACCTAGGCCTTACATTGACCAAAAACCCATATGACCTAGCAGAAACCAACTACTCCTCTTTAATCACTAAACTCACCAAAGAAACAAATAGACTAGCCAAAATAGAACTAACTTGGTCGGGCCGTCTTGCCTCATTCAAAATGCTAATCTTACCCCAAATACTGTACATATTCAGAACATTAGCCGTCCCAATACACAACACACATATCAAAGCCTTAAACACTCTACTCTCTAGATATATCTGGAATTTCAAGAGACCAAGATGCTCTAAAGTCCTCCTGGTCAAACATAGAATGGCGGGAGGTATGGGACTGGTAGACGTCAGGGACTATTATCGTGCAGCAGTTCTTACACAACTTAAAGAATGGTTTGACCCAACATCTGATAACCTATGGTGCGGAATTGAAAGAACTTTAATCCCTTCTAACAACCTGCAATGTTTCCTACTTTTAGATGTATGGAAACCCCATCCATTACACACTCTCCAACTCACTCTCCAAGCATCATTATCAGCATGGAGAGAACTATGTAAAGCCCCAACTCCGCCACCTCAACTTCAGGAAATCCCTATACCCATAGCAATTATTTCTCAAGCCATCCCCAATCTTCACATGGGAGAATGGCACAATAGAGGTATTAAACTTATCACGGATTGGGGGCGTGGCCTGCGACGGAGCTGAATGGCTGCTTGATCTCAGAGCTCCGGTTCTCCGGCGGACACAGCGGCTGAAATCGGCACAATAAACCGCGGATTCTTCTTCCCCTGGCTAGCGGTTCGATCCGGGCACACCAAGAAAACATGATGGGCAAGAGAAAAGGCACATCCAGGCCTCAAAGACTGACGGATTACTTCTCACAGCCGCTCAATGGAGGTAGGCAAGATGGCGCCGGCCATTCACCCACATTATCCCACAAAGGCGACCCCGCTACACGCACCGCCACCTCATCCCCTAAAACTAATATAATACACGGCAGCCAACAATCTCTCCCCTCCTCCTCACCATCTGGGAGTCCAGCAAAAGCTAAATTGAAGCTGGATGGAGGCGGATGCAGCCCCGCATTGAGCCCTGTAATAGATTCAGGGGATGACACCAGGGAGCTCCCGGAATCCATTAACACTTTCCCTACTACAAATCAACCTGTCCTAGATACTGTGTTGAAGGACATGCTGGTATCTTTAAGAAGCACCATACAAGCAGATATGATGAACTGTATGCACAGATTTAGTGGTGAGCTTAGTGCAGTAGAGGCTAGAATTGAACATGTGGAAAACAAGATGGGGGACTTCGCCTCCACTATAAACGATCTAGTAGATGCAAACGAAGAAAGAGAAGAGGAATCTGCCTGGATTAAAAACAAAATAGCAGATATCGAAGATAGATCCAGGAGGAACAACCTCAAGATTAGGGGGATCCCCGAATCAGTCCAACCATCAGACCTACGGGCATATGTGACAGATTTATTTACTGCTCTTCTGCCTGATCTTACCGCTATAGACATTACCATTGACAGAATACATCGTCTACCAAAACCCACATATCTCCCAGATGCGGTCCCCAGAGATGTGATTCTGCGCATGCACTTCTTTCACGTAAAAGAACAGCTAATGCAAACGATGCGCAAACAGGAAAACGTTCCATCCCGCTTCCAAAAATTACAATTCTATGCGGATCTGTCTCAGCACACACTGCAAAAAAGGCGCAACCTGAACACTATAACAAAAGTGCTCAGAAATCACAACATACCCTACAGATGGGGGTATCCTACTAAAATCTCAATCATCAAACAAGACAAAACATTTGTTGTAGACTCCCTGGACAAAGGTATCTCCTTACTGAAAGAATGGAACATTCTTCCCAACCCAGAAGATGAAGGAAGTCCTACGTCCAACCGACGCTCATATAACCCTGATTGGAAAACTGTAACGCACAAAAACGCCAAATCGCATAAATAACAACACCTGCAAATCCGAGGCAATCTTATGTCCAGGTTACAAAACCGGAGTAACCAATAACCGTTGGGCTAGAACTCTTCCCCCTACTTACTTGAGCAGCAGTTAGCTGCACACAGTTGACTTTAAATAAGTTATGAAAAGTTGCATTGTTGCTTCACTTGTTACAACTTACAAGTATGTTTTCTTCTCTTTTTATGCTTTATTTTTTTTTTTTTTTTATATGTTTGGAGCATTACAGCCGACTATCAAACATCCAGCTTGGCGCGACAAGACCTACCCAATCCACCGAACTCTCTCAGTGTAAAGATCTACGTGATAAAGTTTCTACCAGGGTCACAGTGAGTACCAATCTTAAGAAAATGGAAGATCACATACGAGGACTCTCAAATGCAGGATCCCTTACCTTACCTCAGACTACATGCGAATCACAATCAGCACAACTAAGTAATCAATCCCATGGCCATCCAATTTATTTCCATTAACTCCAAAGGGCTCAATCATCCAGCTAAGAGAAAGTCCCTCTGGAAGGAAGCGTTGACAAATAAATCTGACATACTCTGCGCACAAGAAACGCATTTTTGTGGCTTATCCGCCCCAATATGTCAAAACAAGCATTTCCCACACATTTTTTTTGCCAATGCAGATTCAAAAACCAAAGGAGTAATGACTGCCATAAGAGACACTGTAACCTTTGTACTGCATACAAAGTTTGTGGACACTCAGGGTCGATATTTGGTGTTGGTGTGTGATATTAACCAGGTAACATATACTATAGTGAATGTATACGCCCCGAACAGGCACCAGGTTCGCTTTTTCCATAAGCTTATGCACAAGGTTAACACCCTCAAAAAGGGTCTTTTGGTGATCTGTGGGGACTTCAATATAATCCCTGACCCTTCTATAGACACAACAACATCGAAGAAACGTATAATGGCATCTCTCCAAGATTCCATACATAAGGAAGGTTTGTATGATGTGTGGCGGTGCCTGCATGCAGGTGAGAGAGACTTTACGTTCTTCTCCGCCCCACACCATACATATACTAGAATAGATTTCTTTTTAGTGGACCAACATACCTTGACCAAATCGGCCGCCTCAACCATTAATAATATTACATGGTCGGACCATGCATCCATTACTTTATCTTTAAAAGATACCTCTGTAATCACTACTACTCCGATCTGGAGAGTCAATTCTTTCCTCTTGCAACAACCAGAGTCAAAAAAAATTATTGAAGAGCACTTACTAGAATTTTTTACTATCAACGAACCTTCTGTTCAGAACCATTTCACTCTGTGGAATGCCCACAAGGCATTCATTAGGGGGATTTTCATCCAATTGGGGGCCCGGGCGAGGAGGCAGCGGCAAAAGAAGCTGCAAAATATCACAGATGAGATCTTTTGCTTAGAAACCAAAAATAAACAACAATCTTCCCCCTTGGTCTCTAAGAGACTTCACCAGTTGAGAAACGATCTCAGACTCCTCTTACTAGAGGACTTTGAGAAAAAAACAAAACGACTTAAAATGAATTACTATGCACACGGAAATAGGGCAGGCAAATTGTTAGCACATCAACTTAAGGGACACAGAAGTAGAACCAAAATACCATACATATTACACCCCATGAACAAATCCAAAATGCTACACCCACAAGACATAGCAGATGCCTTCAGCAATTATTACGGCTCCCTCTACAATCTTAAAGAGGATGCAACCACATTTCAACCAACCACTAAAATAATAAATGATTTTTTAGATCAAATCACATTGCCAACTTTGTCCCATCAGGAAAAACAACAGCTAAGTACACCATTTACTATTGAAGAAATACATAAAACGATCGAATCACTCCCCGCTAATAAATCCCCAGGCCCAGATGGCTTCACAGGAGATTATTATCAAACCTTTAAAACTATTCTATCTCCTCACCTGGGCAGGATTTTCAATGCCGCTGCTGCCTCCTCTTCCTTCCCTCCCGAAATGCTGAGGGCTTTAATAGTGACTTTGCCGAAGCCAGGGAAAAACCCAGACACCCCAGCAAATTTTCGACCTATATCGCTATTGAATGCTGACTTAAAAATTTACGCCAAAATCATAGCTAACCGCCTAATAGATATTTTACCCCACTTAATTCATTCAGACCAGACTGGGTTCACAAGAGGCCGTCAGACCTCTGATGCTACTAGAAGGCTGATAAATATTATCCACACGGCTGAGACCCAGCGAAGGCCTTCTCTGCTTCTAGCACTGGACGCAGAGAAGGCTTTTGATAGAGTGCACTGGGGGTACCTAGAAACGGCCTTGGGGAGGTTTGGATTCTCGGGTTCTATTTTATCGGCAATAATGGCGTTATACTCGAATCCCTCAGCGCAAGTATATGCCTCGGGAGTACTCTCTAAGCCGTTCAACATATCCAATGGTACCCGTCAGGGTTGTCCTCTCTCCCCGCTAATCTTTAATCTAATCTTAGAACCCTTGGCAACATTTATTAGGAAACACCAGTCCATAACAGGTTTCATAACACACAAATCGGAACATGTCATTAGCCTATTCGCTGATGACATCATTTTGATGCTTACGAACCCGACTATTTCCCTGGCTTCGGTTCACGATACATTGCAAATGTTCACCAAGATATCTTACTATAAAGTAAATGAAAATAAATCTTATATATTAGGTATTGGTATAGATCCTCAACTGAAAAATACGCTCAGCTCACGGTTTCCATATACATGGTGCAAAGAGGGGATAAACTATCTGGGAATCACCTTAACTGCTTCTACGGATAACCTTTTTAGGACCAACTATATCCCCTTTCTCAGCTCACTACCGACTAAACTACAAAATCTATCCAAATCGGAACTGTTATGGTCAGGACGCCTAGCGGCCTTCAAAATGGTAATCCTTCCTCAATTAATATACCTATTCAGATCACTCCCCATCCTGGTTCCCAATTGGTATTTTTCCAAACTACAATCTTTGCTTAATAGGTTCTTATGGAAAGGAAAAAAAGCTAGATGGGCTTTTAAAAACTCAGTGATGTCTAGGAAAGTGGGGGGAGTGGGTAATATTGTGATCAAAGATTACTACCTCGCATCCATTCTTACACAATTAAGATCATGGTTTCCTGAATCGCCGAACCCCAGATGGCAAGAACTAGAAGAGAACCAAATTCCTGATAAAAATCTTTATAACTATTTAATGATACAGCCCACTAAAGTATCTCACAACCAACCGTTAGCCCCCTCCATGAAGGCCTCACTTCAAGCCTGGAATACACTTGTAAAAAATCACTCATCTAACTCCCTGGTATCCCCGTTACAGATCCCTATCACCAGCCTGTCTAGCGTTATACCAGACCTTCGCATAAATCACTGGGTAGACCAAGGCATAACACACATTGAAGATCTTAGAATAGGCCCCACGATAAAAACATTCAAAACACTACAAATTGAATACAACTTAGAACAGTCTGAGTACTATAGATACATGCAGATATGTCATTTTATTAAAAATACCCCTCCTCTTTCCATCCAACTCCCTTGGAGAATAAAATTATTCCTCACGAAACAATCCACCTCTATCAAAGGAATATCACTCTTCTATAATGCCTTAAACGATAAGCTGACATTTGTTAAACACTCTTATATCGAAGCTTGGGAACGAGAATTAAAACAATGTTTCTCCCCAGCACAGTGGCAAAAAACACTTCAGATTACATACTCCTCCTCTAAGTGTATTAATTTATGGGAACTAACACAAAAAATACTAATGCGTTGGTATTTAACACCACATAAGATATCTAAGTTTGATCATAATACCTCTCCAATGTGTTGGAGAAACTGCAATAATATAGGTACTCTATACCATATATTTTGGGATTGCCCAGAAATACGCACACTATGGGAAAAGGTATTCGACATAATAGCACAAATAACAAATCAACAGATTCAACCTAACCCTGGCCTAGCTATTCTATCTTTAGACATAGACTTGATCCCTAGAGTTTATAGGAAGATAGTATCCCACGTTCTGTTAAGCACCAGATTAATGATTACCAGACACTGGAAAGCTCAGGTAATCCCTAAAACTACTGAAATAATTACAACCACTAACACACATATCACGTACGAAAAAATGTTTGCATCATCCCAGGGTAATTTTCAGATATCTTGCTCCCAGTGGAAACCGTGGACTGACTGGTACAATTCAAGGGAAACTTAAGGACTGTTACTGATACATACTCAATCATTAGATGAGTTCTGGGTCGGGTTGTGCCAGGCTGGATGGCTCCATTTATTATCCTACAGTATTTAATTTTATTTTTGTGTTATTTTCACCTTGTTTGTTCATATCATTCACATCACATATGATCCCATACTATAGCGACCCACATACAATGTATACTGTTCACTAACTTTTTTTCCAAACTGGCGGAGCCACCTCCTTCACGGCACAGTGAGTACCCAGCAGGGGTGTAGAAGGGGGTGGACTCCTCTTCTTCTGAGTTATATTTTTCTCATTACGGGGATTATACATGCCAATGGCAGATACGAGAATACTGGGTACTGTGGGAACTCCAGGTGTCCTCAGTATCCTTATGATACAAAAGATTATAATCTATATAATGCCAAATAACAAACGCAATTAGCGAATACAATGGTGATATTTGTAATTTCCGATGTTGAAATGTACTGTTCCTTTTTATTTCTTCTCAAAATTTTGTCTATAATTTTGTCTCTCTTTTGTATTTTTGATGAAAATTTAATAAAAACTATTGATATAAAAAAAACTTATCACGGATTTATATTCTAATAACTCCCTTATCCCCTTCACTACACTGCGGGACCAATATAACCTATGCCCTGCGGACCAATATAAACATAATCAAATAGTTCATCTTCTGCGCTCTATTAAATCATATCACATATACCTACCTAAAGAAGCGTGGAAATATCTCACCTCGAAACCCACTCCTCCAAAAGGTATCTCTCTGTTCTATAATATTTTCCAAGGCAAACTAGATTTTATCAAATCTCAACCTTTCCAAAAATGGGAAACAGATCTAAACGTGCACATTACAAACTCACAGTGGCAATATTCATTTAGATCACTCTATAAAGCTTCAAAATGTGTTAACCACTGGGAACTTTCCCAGAAAATTGCACTTCGCTGGTATCTTACACCTTACAGGATTTCAAAATTTGGAAACAATGGCTCTCCGCTATGTTGGAGAAAATGTGGCTCCATGGGTAACCTATTACATATGTTCTAGTCCTGTAAGCACCTAACTAGTTTTTGGAACTCTGTCTTCCGGTCTATTTCTAGCATCACAGGAATTCTGACCCGCCCTAAACCAAGCTTGGCAATTTTGAATGTGGGTATTGAAACTTTCCCTCCTGAATTTAAAACTGTAATCACACATATTCTCTTAGCAGCTAGAACACTAATAGCCAAACATTGGAAGGCAGACAGAGCTCCAAATGTATCCGAAGTTCTCACAAACACCCAGACACACTATGTATATGAATCTATGATAGCCATCAAGAATGGTCAGAAAGAAAAGTTTGATAAAAATTGGAAAATTTGGACAACATGGTTTAAAAGTAACTGACTTTAGCAAATATTAAATAAACCATTCAAAACCTAGCTACTTCCACTATGTTCACATGAGATCGGACCGTAGATGAACTTCCTTCCTCCTTCCCCCCTCCTTCCCCTACTCCCTTCCTCCTACCTTCCCTTTCCTTTATGTTATTATTTTTTTTTTTTATACGTTAAACTTCCAGTTATATTATATCCGCATATGGATAACATGTTATTCAGTTATATCTATAACAATGATATTAATACACCTTACGAGACCATTGTCTTAATAATTTCTTGGAGGTTAAGATTGTCTAAATAAAATAGCTATACTTTCTTTAATGTAATACTGTACAACACAATGGTGTAACACTGTACTTTGTGTATAACATGCAAAACTTAATAAAAATCATTAAAAAAAAAAAAAAAGAACAGGCCTCACCATTGTCGACCAAAGAAGTTGAGTGCACATGTTCAGTGTCATATCCAGAGGTTGTCTTTGGGAAATAGACGTACAGTATGAATGCTGCCAGCATTGCTGCAGAGGTTGAAGGGGTTGAGGGTCAGCCTGTCAGTGCTCATACGCCGCACACTGCACACTTTTTATAAAGATAATGCACAAGAAAGCCCACAAACAGTTTGCTGAAGACAAGCAGACTAAGGACATGGATTACCGGGACCATGTCCTGTGGTCTGATGAGACCAAGATAAACTTATTTGGTTCAGATGGTGTTAAGCATGTGTGGTGGCAACCAGGTGAGGAGTACAAAGAAAAGTGTGTCTTGCCTACAGTCAAGCATGGTGGTGGGAGTGCCATGGTCTGGGGCCACATGAGTGCTGCCAACACTGGGGAGCTACAGTTCATTGAGGGAACCATGAATGCCAACATGTACTGTGACATACTGAAGCAGAGCATGATCCCCTCCCTTCGGAGACTGGGCCATAGGGCAGTATTCCAACATGATAACGACTCCAATCCCACCTCCAAGATGACCACTGCCTTGCTAAAGAAGCTGAGAGTAAAGGTGATGGACTGGCCAAGCATGTCTCCAGACCTAAACCATTTTGAGCATCTGTGGGGCATCCTTAAATGGAAGGTGGATGAGCGCAAGGTCTCTAACATCCATCAGCCCTGTGATGTCATCATGGAGGAGTGAAAGAGGACTCCAGTGGCAACCTGTGAAGCTCTGGTGAATTCCATGCCCAAGAGGGTTAAGGCAGTGCTGGAAATTAATGGTGGTCACACAAAATATTGATACTTTGGGCCCAATTTGGACATTTTGACTTAGGGGTGTACTCACTTTTGTTGCCAGCGGTTTAAACATTAATGGCTGTGTTGAGTTATTCTGAGGGGACAGCAAGTTTACACTGTTATACAAGCTGTACACTCACTACTTTACATTGTAGCAAAGTGTAATTTTCTCAGTATTGTCACATGAAAAGATATAATAAAATATTTACAAAAATGTGAGGGGTGTACTCACTTTTGTGAGATACTGTATGAATGAAAATTGGCATGAAAGATAAGCAGTGCAAATAGAGTAGTGCAAGGTAAAACAAATGAAGGAAACACCGGTAATAGAACCGGGTATAATAAGGCACAAAGTTAAAGTATCTAATCAAAGAGATAGAGGTACAGTGTGTGACATTGTATTACCTGCAGCAAGGAGATGCAGTGAGAAATTTGCTCTCTGTTTCTGGCGTTTGTGTGGCCCAAGAAGCCGGCTTAAGTGCGCCTTCCATCTGGTCGACGTGTGACGTCACCGACCAGATGCGGACGTAATGACGACCATGCGTATGTGTGGGAGTCCCACCCAATCTCCCATACTACAGCAATCACAATGCTCAGCGGCGAAGGGCGAGGGGGCGTGACCAAGGGCACAGATGCGAGGAAGGTAACAAAACAGGCACCACTCCCCTCGAACAGCCCTGCCCACGCCATGCCCCAAGGCAGAGAGGCAGACAGAGGAAGAGAGATAAGCCCAACACCAAGCTGGAAAAGAGTGAAAATACCAAATAGGCAAATCTCTACTGGGTGGGACCACATGCGCAGGACAGGTGCGTGAAACAGGCGCCGATTGGGGAATCACACCTCTGTGCCCTGAGTGTCCATATGACCGCAGATGCGCCCCAATTCCCAGAGAAGGCAGGATAACACCCGTTGGACAGGGGCAAAATCTGGTACGGCAGGGACACCAGCCATAAATTTGGGGCCGGTGACCACCTACCAATAGCCCACAAATAGAGGAGTAAGCATGGCAAAAGAGCATACATTTAAAATAATAAATGAAATACAACAAAAAATGAAACTAAAGAATGATAACAGTTAAGACACCATTTAATATATAGTAACAAAAAGAGAAACAAAAGAAAAAATATTACAAAAATGTAAGTAACATGATATATAGGGGGGAAGGGGAATTTCTAGACTATGGCACCCTAAATGTGGGGAGGTGGAGGGGAATGGGAAAATAGATCATCATAGAAATGGCTTAAAGCTCAAATTCTCATTAAAGCCAGGGAATTCAGTAGCCTTTAAGATATAAATAAAGTGATCCTCAAGTTGCAGCAGTGTTTTGTCTACACTGCCCCCTCTTATATGCAATGGAATGTGCTCCAGAGCAATGAACTTTATAATGTTGGCGTTAAAGTGTTAATAAATTCCTACATGCCAACTAATGGTTGTTTCCATCTTGCATTTCAAAATGGGTTTAATATGATCTCTGATACGTTTGAAAAATTGAAGTTTTTTTTCCCTATATAAAACCCCCCACATAAACATTTGTCCAGATAGACTACCCCTGGTGTTTGACAAGTAACTCTGTATTTAACAGAGTGAATATGACCATTAGGAAGTATAAATTCAGTGCAATTAAATATAAATGAGCAAATATCACAATGTCCACATGAAAATGTACCTGGATTTTTAATCTCAACTGGGTTAGAAATATCAAAATTACTGTGGACAAAGAGATCTTTCAATGATGGTGCTCATCTATATGTAATTTCTGGTTAATCTTTTACATATTTCCTAATTGTAGGATCAGCAGATAGAAGAGGCCAGAATTTTCAGAGGATTTGTCTAACCTGTAAATCTTGATTAGAGTAGCGAGTGATGATTCTTTGTGACATTTAGAAGAAAATATTAAGGAGTTTCTATCCTTTTGGATTACCCTATTATAGGCTTTATTTAGGCAAACATGACTGTATCCCCGATTTTTAAGTCTGGTGTATAGATCTTTAGAGGCTTTTTTTAAATCTTCTTCCTTGCTACAATTGCGTTTTATTCATAGGTATTGACTGTATGGAATACTTTTGAGTAGTGGCTCAGGATGAGAACTCCCAGCATGCAAAATTGTGTTGCCAGTTGAGGGCTTCCTGTAGAGGGAAGAATTTATCCTTTTGTTTTCATCTAAGAATATTTCTAAGTCTAAGAAATTGATTTTCATTTGACTGCAGTTCATTGTGAAATTGAGGTTGAAATCGTTAATGGAAATTTTTTGCAGGAATTGCCCAAGTTCGGCCTCAGTACCAGACCAGAAAATTAGTACATCATCAATATAGCGATACCATGATATGATGTGATCCAAAAGACCAATAAGATCATCATGGAAAAAAAAGTCCCTTTCCTGCCCCCCAAGGTACAGGTTGGCATACGATGGGGCACACTTGGTCCCCATCGCAACCCCCTGCACCTGGAGGTAGTGAGAAGAGCCAAATATAAATACATTATGCTTAAAAATGAAACTAAGCAATTCAATGACAACAAGGTTGTACTTGTGGGAGGAGGGTCCTCTTTCACGTAAATGGCTTTCAACAACATCCAGTCCCTTATCATGAGGGATGGCATTGTATAAGCTTTCTATATTCAAGGCAACAAGCCATGTATTATTGAGAAAGTAAATACCTTTAATTGTTTTCAACAAATCTATAGTATCTTTGATGTAGGAGAAAAGGGACGTAACGTGGGGGTACAAATAATTGTCAACTAAGGTGCTAGCATTTTCAGTTAAGCTGGAACAGCAAGATATTATAGGGCGGCCAGATGGCTGGGTTGTAGACTTGTGTATTTTTGGTGTACTTGTGGGAGGAGGGTCCTCTTTCACGTAGATGGCTTTCAACAACATCCAGTCCCTTATCATGAGGAATGGCATTGTATAAGCTTTCTATATTCAAGGAAACAAGCCATGTATTATTGAGGAAGTAAATACCTTTAATTGTTTTCAACAAATCTATAGTATCTTCGATGTAGGAGAAAAGGGACGTAACGTGGGGGTACAAATAATTGTCAACTAAGGAGCTAGCATTTTCAGTTAAGCTGGAACAGCCAGATATTATAGGGCGGCCAGATGGCTGGGTTGTAGACTTATGTATTTTTGGTAAGGCATAAAACTTTGGTATTTTAGGATCTTTAATATTTAGAAAACTCCAGGTATTCTTATCTATAATCTCTTGTTGGTATGCTTTAAAGATGATAGTGTGGTATTCAGTACAAAAGTTTTCTAATACTGTTTTAGAGATGGTTCGATACCATTTTTTGCTTGTTAGGACATTCCTGCACGTAGATTCATATTGTGTGATGTTCCTAATCACCAAATTTCCCCCTTTATTAACGGGTTTAATGATTATTTCTGGATTAGTCTGTAGTGATTTAATGGCCTGTTTTTGTGTCTGTGAGAGATTAGAGTGTCTTTAGGATTTCAAATTGAATTCTCATTAAAATTATAATATTTTTTTAAATAAATGGTTTTCATTATCTGTAAGCACCGCAACAATCCGCCTTCTCCTTCTTCACTCCATTAATTTAAAAAAATATGTTTTTCTTAGTTTCTGTTATAAAATTTTGTAAATAAATATTTTTTCTCCTTCACTGATGTGCACTGATGAGGCTACACTGACGGCACTGATAGGCTGCATTGATGGGGTGGCACTGGTCGGCACTGATGAGGAGGCACTAATAGGCAGCACTGATGGGCACTGTAGGCTGCACTGATATGAAGCACTGATGGACACTGATAGGCAGCACTGATTGGCATCTCTGATGGGCACTGATTTGCATCACTGGTGGGCACTGGTGGTCAGCACTGGTGGTCATTATTGGTGGGCACTAACAGGCATCACTGATGGGGCTGCACTGATAATTATTGCATTGATAATCATTGCACTGATTATCAGTGCAGATGTCCCCACTGGCGAAAGCCGCTTATTGACTCTCCTCTCCTCATGCACTGTCAGGATAGGAATGCTGATAACTGGCACTTCCTATTTACACTGTAATCAGCTGTGATTGGAAACAGCTGATCACATGGTAAAGAGCCTACTTCATAGGCTCTTTACCATGATCAGAGATGTGGTGTATCTGAGGGACACACCACACCATCTATCGCCGCGCTGTGCACCTCCGTGGGCACGCACGACCTGCTTGTTCCGAAGAAAATTATAAGACACCCACTCAGAACAATGAAACCCCCACCACGGCCGTCATTCTGCTATAGGCCGGGCGGGAAGTGGTTAAATATAGCATCCTCAATGGCTTCTGGGCCGCTGAAGCTGTGCTTAAGTATGTCCCATGCAGCGTTAGGAACTGCGACAGGTTTGTCAATGTGGCATCTAGGTATGAGCTGGATGTTCGCCTCGAACGTAAGTTCGCCTCGAACATCGGGCGTTCGCCCGTTCGCCAAACATCGAACAATATGGGGCATTCGCGAGAAATCCGAGCTCCGCGGAATGCCCCATAATGCACTGCGAGATCGCAGTGCATTAGTGTCTGATGATTGGCCAAAGCATGCACCTGACCTGCATGCTTTGTCCAATCACAGCGCACTCTGCAGAGAGAGCCATAATTGGCCAAAGGCAGGGTGCCTTTGGCCAATCATGGCTCAGGGGGACTAAGTCCATGCCCCACACTATATAAGGCTGCTTACATAGCGGCCGTGTATAGTGTGTGACTGTGGACGGAATTAGATTGAGCTATATATATATATATTCTGCATTTAGTGTAGACTATATATTCAGTGTATACTCTATATTCAGGCGGTGTATTTATATATATATATATATATTATATATATATATATATATATATATATATATATATATATATATATAAATGCACTCTGCATTCAGTGTAGCCTATATATAGAGTGCATTCGGTGGTGTACAGTTTCTAATACACTTCAGGCGGTGTACACAGTATATAATACAGTGTGTACAGTTTCAAATGCACATCAGGTGATGTACACAGTATATAATACAGTGCAGCCGGTGTACAGTTTCTAAAACACTTCAGGCGGTGTACAAAGTATATAATATAGTGTGTACAGTTTATAATACAGTGCAGGTGGTGTACACAGTATATAATACAGTGTGTACAGTTTCTAATACACTTCAGGCGGTGTACACAGTATATAATACAGTGCAGCCGGTGTACAGTTTCTAAAACACTTCAGGCGGTGTACAAAGTATATAATATAGTGTGTACAGTTTATAATACAGTGCAGGTGGTGTACACAGTATATAATACAGTGTTTACAGTTTCTAATACACTTCAGGCGGTGTACACAGTATATAATACAGTGCAGCAGGTGTACCGTTTCTAATTCAGTGCAGGTGGTGTACACATTATATAATATAGTGTAGTGTGCTGTGAAAAGAAAAAATCCCCATCATGTCCAGAAGGCCACCAAGAAGAGGCAGATGCTCACAGGCCACTAAAAGAGGGCAAGCATCCTCTGTGTCTACAGTCAACAATGGTGGTTGTGGACATGGTGCATCCTCTGCAGGTGACCGTGAGGCACGCTTGTCCTTTTTTTCTGCTGCTGGCCATGTAATTGAGCCACAACATGCAGAAGAGTTGATGGAGTGGATAACTAAGCCGTCCTCATCCTCTGTCACTCAGGCTCATAGTAGTTTGCCTTCCAACACAGCTACCAAAGCGGCCTATTCCACAGGCTCCTTGTCCAGTTACTCCTTCCATAGCCCCACCTTCATGCAAGGAGGAGTCCCCAGAATTTTTCGACCACAGTGTTGCTTACATGCTGCTCGAGGATGGGCAGCAATTTGAAGGCTCTGATGTTGGTTTCCAGGTGGAGGAGTAATGTGAGCCTAGAGAGAGGGGGTGACACAGAAGGATAAGAAACTGGCAGTTATGTTCCCCAAGCTGCAGCATAGTGACAAGTTTGCTCCAGTGATGAGGAGGGAGGGGATGATGAGGTCACTGACTGTACTTGGGTGCCTGAGAGAAGAGAGAAGAAAAATGAGGTAAGGAGGCACACCTCCAACAAGGCAAGATGTCCTCCAGGGGTCAGCTTAAGGGCAGCCACCCTATTGCATCACACTGCAGAGCTCCGCAGGTGCAGGACGCTGCTGACTCCCCGCTGACTTTTACAAATTCCTTGGTTTGGGCCTTTTTTCGACACATGTGCAGCAGATGGCACCGTTGCTGTTTGCAACCTATGTCTGAATTGGATCATGCGTGCCGCTTGGGCACCACATGCTTGACCAGACATATGACGACTTGCCATGCAGTCCATTGATGGCAGCACCTGAAAGACACATAGCATAGAAAAAGGCAGACTTCTCCTTGCTCTGGGATCTCAAACCCTACTATACCTTCAGTCCTCTCAAAAACCTGCACTGAGAGGAATGAAGGTATAGCAATAGGTGTTAAAAGTACTTGCAGCCAATGTGCTAGCAGTACACCACCAGTTGATTTCAGCAGGCAAATTTCCCTATCCCAGATGCTGAACCGGAAAAAGAAATTTGGTGCCAGCCATCCACATGCTCAGTGTCTAAATGCTAGCTTGGCCAAATTGCTAGCACTGCAACTGCTGTCTTTTCAGCTGGTAGACTCTTCCCCCTTTCGTGAATTTGTGGAATGTGCTGTACCACAGTGGCAGGTTCCAAAACGCCATTTCTTTTCATGTAAGGCCATTCCGGCTCTCTACTGCCTTGTGGAAGGCAATGTTTTGGCCTCGTTGGCCAGCATGGTCCGCAGTAAGGTTCATATTACCTCTGACTCATGGTCCAGCAGGCATGGGCAGGAATGTTACCTTTCCTTCACGGCGCACTGGTTAACTCTGCTGGCAGCTGGGAAGGATGAAGGACAGGTTTCAGTGTTAGAGCTTGTTCCGCCACCAATCCTCCAAAAATCTAGTGGTGATTCTGCCACAACATCTGTATGCTCCCCTCCCTCCTCTTCTTCTTCCTCTATGGCTTCTTCTGCAGAATTGTCCTCTGAACCAGTAGTGCTCCCTAAACGTTGTTTGTGTGTTTTTCCAGGGGGACCATGTGCTGTGCAGGGGGGTCCATGTACTGTGTGGGGGGTCCGTGTGCTGTGCAGGGGTCCGTGTGATGTGCGGGGGGTCTGTGTGCTGTGCAGGGGGCTGGGGAAAGTTTTTTCCTGAAACTTCCCTCTTAAAATTAGGGTGCGTGTTATACACCTGTGCATGTTATACGTCGATAAATATGGTAATTACAATTTTTGAAATTACATTTAACAGCAGGGACTGTTCCTGTGCCCCACAAGAGTAATTCTGAGGGGTTACAGTGTTGTGGCACCATCAAAACCAAAGGCCCAATTTTTCTGCCCCTGTTTAACAGGGGCATGTAATTACAAATTTTGATATGATATTTAACAGCAGGGTCCGTTCCTGCGCCCAACAAGAGTAACTGTGAGGGGTTACCGTGTTCAGAGTATATAGTGCAGTCAGTGTAGTATATATAATACAGTGCTGGGTATATAGTGCAGTGTACAATATATAATATAGTGTATTGAAATGGTTAAGGGGAGCCCTATGACAGAATTAAGGAAAAAATGGCATGGGTTCCCTTTGGGTCTGGTATGGATTTTGGGGGGGGATCCCCATGCCATTTTTTTTATTTGGCGTGGAGTTCCCCTTAATATCTATACCAGACCTGAAGGTATGGTATGGACTGGGGGGGACCCATGCTGTTTTTTTCTATGTATATTGCCATGATCTGGCAATACATTACATAGTTACATAGTTACATAGTTACATAGTCAGGTTGAAAAAAGACACAAGCCCATCCAGTTCAACCTTAAAAACAATAAATAAATAAAATAAAAAATATTGTACAATCCAATATACCCAATTTTATACCCTCAGTTGATCCAGAGGAAGGCAAAAAACCCCAGCAGAGCACGCTCCAATTTGCTACAGCAGGGGAAAAAAATCTTTCCTGATCCCCCAAGAGGCAATCCGATTTTCCCCGGATCAACTTTACCTATAAATGTTAATACCCATTTAGGAAAGTATCAAGGCCTTTCTTTAAGCAATCTACTGAGCTGGCCAGAACCACCTCTGGAGAGAGTCTATTCCACATTTTCACAGCTCTTACTGTGAAGAAACCTTTGCATATTTGGAGATTAAATCTCTATTCCTCTAGATGTAAAGAGTGCTCCCGTGTCCTCTGGGTTAACCGTAAAGAGAATAACTCAACACCAAGTTCACTATATGGACCCCTTATATATTTGAACATGTTGATCATATCCCCCCTTATTCTCCTCTTCTCATGAGTGAATAAATTCAGTTCCTCTAATCTTTCCTCATAGCTGAGCTCCTCCATGCCTCTTATCAGTTCGGTTGCCCTTCTCTGCACTTTCTCCAGTTCCCCGATATCCTTTTTGAGAACTGGTGCCCAAAACTGAACTGCATATTCCAGATGAGGTCTTACTAATGATTTGAACAGGGGCAAAATGATATCTCTCTCTGGAGTCCATACCTCTCTTAATACAAGAAAGGACTTTGCTCGCTTTGGAAACTGCAGCTTGGCATTGCATGATATTATTGAGCTTATGATCTACCAAAACCCCCAGATCCTTCTCCACCATGGATTTCCCCAGTTGTACTCCCCCTAGTATGTATGATGCATGCATATTCTTAGACCCCAAGTGCATAATTTTACATTTCTCAACATTAAACCTCGTCTGCCACATAGTCGCCCAATAAGACAGTGCATTGAGGTTGGCTTGTAAATTGGAGACATCCTGTAAGGATGTTATTCCACTGCATAGCTTGGTGTCATCTGCAAAGCCAGAAATGTTACTTTTGATCCCAGACCCAATATCATTTATAAAGATATTAAAAAGTAAGGGTCCCAGCACTGAACCTTGGAGTACACCACTGATAACCTTAGACCATTCAGAGTAAGAATCATTAACCACTACTCTCTGAATTCTGTATTTTAGCCAGTTTTCTGTCCATTTACAAACTGATATTTTCAAGCCTGAAGACTTTATCTTATACATGAGCCGCGTGTGGGGAACTGTGTTGAACGCTTTTGCAAAATCCAAATATACCACATCCACAGCCACCCCTCTGTCCAAGGTTTTACTTACTTCTTCATAAAAAGAAATCAGGTTTGTCTGACAATTTCTGTCTTTCATGAATCCATGCTGTCCGTTACTTAAAATGTTTTTTTCCAGCAAAAACTCGTCTATGTGGTCTTTTATTAAACGCTCCAGTATCTTCCCAACTATAGAAGTTAAACTAACAGGTCTATAGTTATTTGGTAAAGACTTTGATCCCTTTTTAAATATAGGCACCACGTTCCCCCTGCGCCAATCCAGTGATACTATTCCCATCGTGTTTATCAATGCAAATATTCCCTCCCAGTCTAAATCCTGGAGAGCAGCCCTCATCCTTGGAAAATTTGCTCATTTGAAGTTAAGTGTTTTTATCTTTCCCGTATGTATTTCTTGTTTACAGCTAACATCAAATGAAATCATGTTATGGTCACTGCTACCCAGGTGTTCCTTTATCTGGACATTAGTAATAAGGTCTGCATGGTTTGAGATTACCAGGTCCAAACAGAACTTCATTCCTAGTTGGGACCTCAATAAACTGGACAATAAAATTGTCCTGTAATAGGTTTATACATTTTTGCCCTTTAACTGTCCTAGCAGTGCCATTACTCCAGTCAATTTCTGGGTAGTTAAAATCCCCCATTATTATCACAATCCCAACCCTTGCAGCCCTTTCCATCTGTGCAAGGAGCTGAGTCTTCACCTCCTCACTAACATTGGGTGGTCTATAACAAACTCCAATGATTAACTTTGAACTACGCCCATCTATATACAGTTCCACCCATAATGCTTCAGACTCATCACACTCTCCATCAACTAGGTCCTCTTTCACACTTGCTTTGAGATCACTTCTCACATAGAGACAGACCCTGCCACCTTTGCTTTTTACCCTGTCTCTCCAAAAGAGTGCATAGCCAGGAATATTAATAGCCCAGTCATGTGAGGATTGAAGCCAAGTTTCAGCAATACCAATTACATCATAGCTCTCCTCATGCACCAGAGCTTCCAACTCACCTATTTTGCTTGGCAGACTTCTGGCATTGGTGTACAAACACTTTAATACATTACAGCTGTGAGCAATTTTAAATGACATTATTTCCTTTAGAAAGGTAATTTTGCTGTGGTACTGTTCTAAACATGGGAATAATGCGCTACTTTGCAGGCTCTAAGGGGACCCCCCAGGCACAATATTTAAAAGAATATTTCATTTTTATTGTTTCACTTTAAGCATTCTTAAAAATCACTGCTCCTGAAAAAACAACCATTTTACAGTAAAAACTTTTTTTGCATTGATACATGTCCCCTGGGGCAGGACCCGAGTCCCCAAACACTTTATTGCAATAACTTGCATATAAGCCTTTAAAATGAGCACTTTTGATTTTTCACATTGGTGTCCCATAGACTTTAACAGTGTTCACATATTTACACAAATTTTTTGTCTGTTCGCAAGTTCTGGTGCGAACCGAACCAGGGGGTGTTTCGGCTCATCCCTAGTGGCATCTTTTGGCTAGTCCCCCCAATCGGCCGTGAGTGGCATCCAGCCATACTGTACATACTTTTATAAATCTAAACTATAACCTAAATTGAATTTGCAGATCTTTTTTACTTTCTAATGCCTGGTACGCACTATGAGTTTTTTTCATTCAGCCAGGAGCTTGGATTAAGACCTGTGGCAGAGTTGTCAATTTGAACAGCTTTCAGTCTTTTGATACATCCAGTAGCTAGAGGACCTAACCACCTCGCCACCTGATACATCCAGCAGCTAGAGGACCTAGGACCTAGCCACCTGATAAGCAGATCTAGTTTTTCAGTAATTGTGATATCTAGTTCACTGTGGCTTTGAATGTAGATTTTCAGCCTCTGTCATTTTCAGGTTTGTCATAAAACCTGGTGAGACCTGTCTTGGTGAGTTCTTTGTGAAGCATGTATTTAACAAACTGTGACATGTCTGTGTTTTCAGATTTTGGATGCACAGCTGCATGTGGATTGCAATTAGTTACATTGATTGGTGTGCTGAGAGTGAACAACTTAGGGATGTGTGGTGGTACAAAGGCGTTCATACCTGATACTGGCTTAAATTTGATTATTGAGTTGGGTTGCAGCTGTAGAACGGTGCATTTGGTAGGAGGTAAGTGACTAGCCTCAGGGTAAGATGTATTGACTATTAAATCTGCATACCGAGAACCACAGTTTTCTAAGGTGTGAAAGCCTGGTGTACTGGGGGATTAGTAGGCAGAGTATCTTTGGAGGTGATAGGAATGGTTTGGTGACCTTAATTAAGGGATACAGCTGCTGTGCCTAGCAGCTGAGGTTTTGGGATAGAGTGTGAGGAATATGATGCATATGATGCAACTGAGTGTCTGCTGATGTGATGTCCTTTACTTTCACTAGCGGCTTGCTCTAGAACAGGAGTGCTCAACCCATGGCCCATGGGCCACATGTGGCCCACAGAGCCCTCTGATGTGGCCTGTGACCTCCGGCTCCAGGATGGCGGGTCATCAAGGCCAGATCGTGGGTTCCCAACCCACCATTCCAAAACATCGGTGCTGAGAATTAAGCCGTAATTGAGGAAGCATGCGGCCGTAGTAGAGAGCAAAGCCGATGCTTCTGGAATATGCGCCGCTCCTGTCACAGACAGAGTGATACCAAATGCACTCAGCCTGGGACAGCAACAGGCTGTCCCAGGAATACCTGCAGGAACCTCCCAGGAATGCACTTCGGGAATACCTGCAGGATTCCTGAAGTGAAGATCGAGGTCAGTTTTTCATTAGAATTAAATAGCAATGAGCATATCTCTTTTCTGCACTGATTACTCTGGGCTGCTTTCAAACTGATCGGCAGGTGCAGTGCAGTGCACCTACAGGTTACCTGCACTGAGCCATAGATTTCTGTTATTACCTGCAGGTTTGGTGTGCTTTTAAAAAGCGCACCAAAACTCCTGAATGCAGGAGTTTTGGTGCACTTTCAGAAAATGTACCACACCTGCAGAATATAAGCCTTAGGCCCCTTTCACACAATCAGTCTGATCGAGTCGGCTTGTCCAATTTCAGGTAGATGCAATCAGATCCTCCATTCACCTCTATGGATCCACAGTTGTAAACGTTCTTGTGTCCTTTACATCCGCCTACCTCCAATTCCATCTGCTAAGAAAAAAATAGAAGGGGATTCACCCCCTTCCATCTGGGTGAATCAGATCAGAGGGGTTAAGTTGCAGAGTAGGATGCCGAGGGGTTTAAACTACTAGTGGGATGTCACGCATTACTATGAGGGTTAATGTGGCAATACACTGCTTGTAGGAATTCCCCTTGGTGTTGTATCACTGCAACTTTATCATTGTATTTAGGTCTGTAAAAGGAAAATATATACAATTTTTATTAAATGAACTACAACAAAAACAATGCATTCAGTATACTCATGGCCATGGATGAGTGCACGGCATCCTATAAATGACAATGGTTTACTGTAGTCACGTTCAAATTTTCTACATGTTTCGCCGTGTGGCTTCTTCAGGAAAGGATGTGAAGATTCTTTGAATATCGAGACCTATACTTCAAAAGCTTTAAAGCGGTAGTAAACCTGTTGACTTTTTTTTCCCTACACCTGTAAGGGAAAAGGCATAAAGGCATAATGAGCTAGTATGCACTGCATACTAGCTCATTATGAGATACTTACCTTAAAACGAGGCGCCAGCATCTCACCCGGTCCACGCCGAGGGAGCTGACATTTCCCCTCGGCGTATCTTCCAGGTATCGCGGCTCCGGCGTTGTGAGTGGCCGGAGCCGTGATGTCATCACTCCCGCGCATGCGCACGGGAGACTTCTTTCCGGCAAGGTTCAGTGTCTGCCGGGCTTTCAGCCGAGAATCCCCTGTGCGCATGCGCTGCTGCAGACAGCGGATCATTGCGAGGGGGATTTCTCCTAAACCGCACAGGTTCCTGGATGCGCCCGCATGCGCACCAAGGTACACACGTCGTGTCTGAGCAGTGTCCAGAGGGACACGCCCACTTGGGGCGGGGGAGTGCCAAGTGTCCCATCAAACGTGCCAGAAGCCGTATCCCATGTGACACAGACACCCGGGCAAACTGTCTGCGCAGCGAAGGTCCTCCCCTCACACCAGGTGCAAATAGGAGGCCTATAGTAAAACACCCATACGTGCACCCTTGGCAAGTCAGCAAGAGAAAGGCATGGATGCGGCAATGTCAGAGAGGGGAAACAATAAGGGGGATTATCAGCACCGGATTTTAAAAAATATTATCAGGCAATTGTTATCTCACGGATAACAGGTTGGATACATGATAAAGACGGGAAAGGGTGGGTGAATATTGAAAAAGCCCAATGCAAAGTAGACTTAGGGAAAAGGGTGTAGATCCCACATCAATATTGCGAATTATCAAATAGCACAAATCCACTAACAAAAAACACTTTTAGGATATGGGATGGTTTGAGTAGATTATATCACTGGCAATGTAACTCACCTTTAATTTCCTAACTAGTCACAAATTATTTTAAACATGTATTTTATTAGATGGGCAAAGAAGGATGACATAACTTTACAAGATGTAATGACGGGAAATAGATTATGCACTTTCTCTGAATTAACACAAATGGGGAAACAGACCACTAGATAGATGGAGATATGTACAAATACAGCACTTTTCACAGACACTCCCCCAGCCACTACGGGGAAGAGGTAATATATGGCCTATGGAGAGGCTACTCTCTTCCCTGGGGTGCTTGGGCCAGACTATAGCTAAAATATATAAAATATTGGTAGAAGAAACAGACCCTAAATACCCACCCTATTTGGGGAAATGGGAAGAGGAAATAGGTGACCTGCGGGATGAGAAACATAGGTGTAAGATTCTAGGATAGCATGCTCTACCTCTAGGGATATTAAGACAATAGAAATGTGTTATAAACTGATGGCAAGATGGTATGTTGTCCCGCAAATAGTACAGAAGTATAGTGTAGAGACCTCACCAACATGCTGGAGGAGATGTGGTGCCCTGGGGACATTTGCACACCTATGGTGGGACTGCGTGAAGATCCAACCTTATTGAGAAAGGATCATAGATAACATTTACCAAATAACAGGAGAGCATGTTCGGAAAGAGCCGTGGATATGTCTGTTCTATGATACAGATAAAACAGTAGCTCAATACAAGAATACCTTGGTACCCCACCTTCTGAATGCAGCCAAAAGCCTGATCCCAAGAGTGTGGAGAACTCCTGATCCCCACTCAATGAAAGAATGGATAGTAAAAATAGATTGGTTGAGATTAATAGAAGAAACAATATATAGAAGTGAAGACTCCATGGAAACATATAACAGTGTATTGGAGAGGTGGCTAGAGTTTAAAAAATCATCAGAACATTTGATGATGGTGGAATGTTAAGAGGGGTCATGAAGGTGGATGCATGTGGCGTGGGGGAAGGGAGAGAGAGAGAGAGAGAGAGAGAGAAGGGGGGAGGGAGGGGTGGTTATGGGATTTATTTAATTATCTACTAAACTTTGAAATTTTCTTTTCAGGTTTTGTGAAGAGGGATAGTATGTCTAATATAGATGAATGTATTGAAAATGTAAGGCGGAGATACCAACTTTTGTAAAAATGTAATAATTAACAAGGCTGTTTAACCTGAATAGACAACAAAAAACAAGACAAGACAAACAGAAATTGTCAGGAAAGGTTTCATCCGCTGGTAAATTCTATCATTTGCCGTGCAGTACTGAGGTCCACCAGCAGGTGTCTCCTGGCAGTTTTGAACTGTCAGGAGAGCTTTCCCCTTCTGGTGTTATGGCATCTTTGGGCCGCAGTACTGGTGTCCACCAGCGGATGGATCCTGGCAGTGTAGAGCAGACAGCACCTCCTGTGTTCATGTGTCACTTGAGGCTAATTGCAGGCATTCATATAAATACCCGGCTGATGACTGCTCTCATCGCCCTGGTTCCTTCCTTGTGCCCTGATCCGTACCTGCGACCTGTATCCTGAACCCTATAACCTGAACCTGAACCTGAACCTGAGCCTGTACCTGAGCCTGTACCTGACCCTGTACCCGATCCCATCCTGATCCTGTCCCTCCTGTGTTCCTATTGCCTTGCAGCCTGATCCCATCCATCATCAACTCCCTCCCTTGTCCTGCCCTTGTTCATCTGCTGATCCTCTGTGTATGACCCTGGACTGGCTAACATTTGTGATTCTGGAACTGCCCTTTGTTATCTGCTGATCTTCTGTGTATGACCCTGGCCTGGTTAACATGTTTGATTTTGGTACTTCCCTTTGGCTGTATATATTATCTGTTGTCTGTGGGTTTCTGTTGTTGGTTGAGCACTATTTGTATTTGGGGTGTTTACTCATTTATATCACTTATCTTAAATAAACATTATTATTATTCACCTTACATGTGTTTTGGTTTCCTCTTTGCAGCCCACACAGTCTGGTCACACCTGTTTATGGCAGTGTACCAGGGCCATCTCTGACCAGAAGTGGCTGCACAGGGGAACCATCTAGATTCTGTTTTACATTACTGGGATCAATTCAGATATAATTGTTTATTATGCTCTGCTGGCAACAGAGAGTTCTGAATATCTCCGCCAGACATTGAAACCTCCTCCAGCCACTGTTCCCTTTTCTTTACCGCATTCCAGCCCTTCTTTTCTTTTTTTCTTTTTTTTCCATTGAAAAGATGTTTATAGAGATTTTCAACAATATACAGAGAAATGAGGAAAACATAAGATATAAAACAAAAATAAGCAACAAAAAGAAGCACATAACCAGAGCAAATGTACTTATACATCCAGAATTGTGACAAACTCTACAGTTTATACATATAAATATTTATGCAGTGTTTGTTAGTCCAGATTTCCCACAGTTTGTCAAATTTATCGCATTTAAGTGAGTTGATTGCTAAAAGTCGTTCAGATGTGTAGTTTTGTTGAACTTTTCTGGTTGTATCAGTAATGTTAACTGTTGGGATGTTTTTCCAGTTGTGAAGTATCAGGAACCTAGCAAATAATAGGATGTGAGATACCACATGTCTCATGGTGTATGGGAAGTTTTCTAGTCCAATTGGTAGTATAGCCAGTGTTGGGTTTGGGGGTGTGATTATTCCCGTAAGGGATGAGATGAGTTTAAATATTTGGTTCCAAAAGCTAGTTACACTGGGGCATTCCCAAAACGTGTGGAGAAGATGACCTTTGTGTCCGCATGCTCTCCAACATAGAGGTGAAGGGTTAGGAAACATTTTTGCACTTCTACAGGAGTATATTGCCAATGGTCAATTATCTTGATCAATGTTTCCCAGTGGTTAATAGAGTGTGATGTGTTTTGTATAGTCTGAAACGCCAACTTCCATTCTTCGTCTGTAGTCATTGTTCCTATATCTGTGTCCCACTTCATATGTGCTGCTGATTTTTTAAACACTTTTTTGTTCTGAAGTAGATTATAATATATTGATATGCCTTTGTTGTGCAATGAGCCTCGTGTGAGATGTTGCCATACTAAGGTCGGAAGGTGGGTGGTATGTAACGGGTGTGTTTGCATAAAGTGAGCCACTCATATACAGTTAAAAGGCGTGGATATCTATTAGGCCCGCCCCCCCCTGCTCCCTGCTGTTTTGTGAGGTATTAGATTTGTTTGTGAACATCTTGCCTTCTTTATACCCCACAGGTGTTTCCATTGAAGACTAGAGAGGGACTTGAGGTAATGCGCTGGAATGGTTATAGGGAGTACTCTGAAAATATATAGAATTTGTGGGAGAATTAGCATTTTGAATGCTGCTAACCTTGGGTTTCTATTTTGGTTAGAAGGGGTTTTAAGTTAGTATCTGCTAGTGAGCTAGTATTGTTAGTCAGGGTAATGCCCAGGTATGGTATACCTTTATTGCTCCATGAATACGGAAGGGATTGTTGTAACTTGAGACTGTCTTTGGTTGGTACACCCAGATTTAGGATGAGGGATTTGGAGAAGTTCACCTTTTAATATGAAACATCACCAAAGGATTTCAGTATTTCATGTGCCATAGGGAGTGAGGTAAGTGGGTTTGTTAACAGCAATACCACATCATCTGCGAACAAATTTATAACATGGGGAGTGGAACCAAATCGAAAACCAGTTATGTTAACATGTGTTCTAATGGCCTCTGCCAGGGGTTCAATCATGAGATTGAAGATTGTCGCCATCTATGGGAAGCAGCAGAGAAGGCGTTTTGTTTTTTTCAACATGGTGGATTATATTAATGATTCTCCTTGTAGCATCTGAGGTTTGCCCATCTGGTCGCTTTGAATAAGGGACGGAATAAAGTCTACTAGTTGTTTGGCTATTAGTTTAGCGTAGATTTTGATATCGGTATTCAGTATAGAAATTGGACGAAAATTGGGTAGTGTAGTAGGTTCCTTGCCTGGTTTGGGTAGGGTGACTATGTATACTTGTAGCATCTCTGGGGGAAATGTTGCTGTGTCTGCAGCTTTTGTAAAGACTGTTTGCATATGTGGTGCAAGGTAAGATCTGAATGTTTTGAAATATTCATTTGAGAACCCGTCAGGCCCGGGCAATTTACCATTTGGTAATGTAGCTATTGCAGCTTCTATTTCAGATCTAGTGAATGGGAAGCTTAATGAGAGTAGTTGGGGCTCTGATAGAGAGGGCAAATTTGGATTTTGAAGGAAGTTCTGAATGTTTTCAAGTGTAGGTTGGTATGTGGAGGGGTCATCTTTGATATTATACAGATTACTGTAGTAAGTAGTGAATTGGTTAGCAATATCCTGCGGGTTAATGATTTTGTGTTTGAGAGTGGGGTGTATCAAGTGGGCAATTCCCGTCTTGGTTTGTGCTGCTTTTATTCTATTGGCACAAGTACAAATATCTCCTCTGTTGGCATTGGCGTACAAATTCAGTTTCAGGCGTTGAAGGTGGTAATCATATTGTTGGGACAATAGTTCTCTCAGTTTCTCTCTCAGTTTAGAAAGTTGTTGAGTGAAAGTAAGGTCAGGTGCTTGTTTGTTTTGTGTTTCTAAGGTATGTATATTGGTTAGAATAGAGTTGATATGAGCTGTATGTCGCTTCTTTTCTTTAGCACCGAGTTGTATTAATATGCCTCTCATGTATGCCTTATGGGCATTCCAGAGAGTAAAAGGATTTTCCACAGAATCCATATTGTATAGAAAGAAATTACTAAGGTGTTGGGAGATCATTGTGGAGGTTCAGGGTTCTGACGTTGCTGCTCCAGATGGGTGGAGAAGAGGAGACAACCTGTTCATTAATGGCAATAGTAATAGCTGCATGGCCAGACCATGTAATGTTGTGTATCTGCGCAGAAGAGGCTTTTTGCAGCAACCATTTGTCTGTTAGGAATAAGTCAATGCGCGAGTAGGAGCAATGCCTGTGGGAAAAGAAAGTATAGTCTCTTGCATTCGCATGTAAACATCGCCAAACATCAAACAGTTCTGCATTGTGAATTGTTTTGCTCAGATATGAGGAGCAGTTTGTTTTTTGAGTGGACGTATCTAGTTTTGGATCTACAATGCGATTAAAGTCACCATACACAATGAGATTGCCATATTGCTGAGACTTAATTTTCCTTAGTAGCCTGCTGAGAAAACGGATCTGGTGTGAGTTCGGGGCATATAGAGATATCGACGTATATGGGTTTGAGTTGATATTTCCCTTTAGGATGATGTATCTGCCACTGGCATCGAGTATGTTTTTTTTTATTGGAAGGATAGAGTATTCCTCAGTGCAATTAAAATTCCTCCTTTTTTAATACCTGCGTACATGTCAAGAACACATGACAAGTACATGACAAGGGTAGTCTTTATTTGAGCATTTTGGGACTTTGGATTCCTGAAAATGAGTCTCCTGTACACACAGGATATCTGCCCTGTGTTCCTTGACTTCCGGCCACATGGAGAGTCTTTTCAGTCCCCTGGCATTGATGGATTGGCAGTTAATGGGCATGTGGAGGCTTTTGGGAATTCTGCAGTGCTATGTGGTGCATATACTCACTGGGACCATGGTTGATGTTCATAGAGGGAAAAAATGGGGGAAAGACGAATTTGGGAATCCTCAATGTACCAGGGTAAACCATTACACAATGGAAAAAAAAAGGTGAAACCATCTAAAATCGATCAGTGTGTGTTGAATGCATCAAGGTAGGCTCTACACGTTTCATGGACTTCTATCCACTTATCAGGAGCCAAGTACATCCATGTTCTATAAAACAAATGTGGGTAACCATATGTTATGGTTTGTATACCCTTGTGGGGAAAGAAGGAGAAATAGGTACAAAGTAAATGGCCATGGCAAATATGTACTCACATGAACCTGCAAATGGAGCCCTGCAGAACCACATGCCGGGGCTCGAGCAATTGAGCCTGGCACGGGAGCTGAGGAGGGGAAGCAACCGGAGATCCGGGAAACGCACACCATCCCTCATAGATAAATGAGACTTTTGGGGTATATAAAGTAAAAAAGGTATGTATCTATGACAATGTAAGTCAATGGGATAATCTCAATCTAAAAAAGAAAAGCCCATGGCCCTGGTGATGGATTAAATACCATGGGTTTACCTTGGTGGATCCAGAAGGGGGTGGGGAGCCAAGTTGCAAAAAAACAGAGGGTCTGGGTGCACAAACATTGTACTGGCTCAACAGTGGAACAGCGATGAAGGGGGAATGGAGCGTGGACCCAGCGTACCAGAGGGTTCCTCTTCAGCATCACGCTGGTACAGCACAGAAGGAGAGGCATCCCGGTGAAACGCCGGAGTGACTCCCTACGTGCCAACCAAGATGATATACCAGGAGCATGCGTGACAGACCGCCCATTTGGACGTCACACGCATGATGCCAGGGGGTGGCACTGATGCACGGTGGGGACGCCCACCCAATCCCCCACATCCAAGTGGTATGGAAGGGAGGGGGAGAGGGAGGGCCCACAGCACGCATGGCAACTCCTGGGCAACCAGACACACACCGGTCCTCCGACCGCAGATCCGACAGACACAAATGGGTTGCAGTGGATGAAAGTTAGTGAGTAACTAAGATGAAACTGTAGGTGCAAGCTACGTTCTGTCTGACACATAAAATTATGGTATGACCCAATGAAGGACAGCCATAAGAAGATGATGGGTCCCAACCATATAGCACAACCTCCATCCCTAATCTATCAGAAAAAATGGTGGAAAGATGAACTTGGGACTTTAACTGGGACGTGAGGGAGGGTTCACGCCCCCATCCCTTGAGCATATGTAAGAGGGGGGAGGTTGGGACTTTAAATGAGACATGCATGGTGGGACCAATCAAATTCACATAAGTCCAAACATTTGTATGTTTATTAGAACCAATGATCGACATGGCATAGAAAACAGTCCGTCGGATCTGCGGCCGGAGGGCCAGTGTGTGTCTGGTTGCCTGGGAGTTGCTGTCCAGTCTGATGCACCTGCTGTTCAGCCTGTTGTGCCAGTGCCTGCCATTCAGCCTGTTGTGCCAACGCCTGTGCCCGCTGTCCAGTCTGATGTCCTGGTGCCTGACTTCCAGTCTGATGTCCCTGTGCCCGCTTTCCAGTCTGATGTCCCGGTGTCTGTCTTCCAGTCTGATGTCCCGGTGCCTGGCTTCCAGTCTGATGTCCCAGTGGTTGCCTTGCAGTCTGATGTCCCAGTGCCCGCTTTCCAGTCTCAATATGCCCTCAATATTGGGAGGATGCTTTGGGGTAGTGGCCCCCAAAGCACCTTGTCTCCATGTTGATGGGGAGAAGGGCCTCATCTCCACAACCCTTGCCCGGTGGTTTAGGGGGTCTGCGGGTGGGGGCTTATCGAAATCTGGAAGCCACCTTTAACAAGGGGACCCCCAGACCCCGCCCCCCCTGTGTGAATTGGTAATGGGGTACAAATGTACCCCTACCATTTCACAAAAAAAGTGTCAAAAATGTTAAAAAAGACAAGAGACAGTTTTTGACAATTCCTTTATTAATTTCTTCTTCTTTCCCAGCTTCTTCTTCCATCTTCTGTATTCTGGCCTTCCTTCGGTGTTCTTCTTCTTCCTCCATCTTGTTCTTCCCCCGCTTCTTCCTCTGCTTCTTCCTCTGGTCTTCTCATCCGGCATCTTCCTCCGGCTACTTCTCCGCTTCGTCATTCGCATGATCCACCTCCGTGGGAGTCTTCCGCTTTGTGACACCTCTGTTGAGGTGACAGTTCTTTTATAATTGAGGGCGGGGGTCCCCTTGTTAACCCCCTGGGGGTTCCGATAACTCCCCCACCCGCAGACCCCCTACAACCACCGTGCAAGGGTTGTGGGGATTAGGGGACAAGGTTCTTTGGGGGGGCCACTACCCCAAAACAACCTCCCAATGTTGAGAGCATGCGGCCTGGTACAGTTCAGGAGGGGGGTGCTCTCTCACCCCCCCTCAATTCATTATAGCCGGCGCTAGCGATAATAGTTTTAAATGACTTTTTTCTTTTAGAAATGTCATCTTGCACTCGGACTGTTCTAAACGGGGAAACCTGCGCCACTTTACAGGCATACTATAGACACCCCCCCCAGGTATGAAATTTAAAGGAATATTACACTTTTATTGTTTCGATTTAAGCATTATTAAAATCACTGCTCCCAAAAAAATGGCCGTTTTTAAAACTTTTTATTGCATTGATACATGTCCCCTGGGGCAGGACCCGGGTCCCTAAACACTTTTTATGACAATAACTTGCATATAAGCCTTTAAAATGAGCACTTTTGATTTCTCCCATAGACTTTTAAAGGGTGTTCCGCGGCTTTCGAATTTGCCGTGAACCTTCCAAATTGTTCGCTATTCGGCGAAGGGGTGAACAGCCAATGTTCGAGTCGAACTCATGTTCGATGCAAACATAAAGCCCATCCCTAGTTATAACATATAGCATAATAATATATGATTTAGCTTGATTAAAACAGTACCTTTTAAGCAGCAAATTCTCATTCTCCCTCTTAACTGTGTGAGAAATACATGGGATTGTGGGTAAATCTTATACACATAAACCCATGTTTTACCTTGTAGTTAAGAGGGCTGGGCTGGAAGAGAGCATGTGTATTTTAGACACATGCCCCCATCTATGACACTGCAGTGAGAGGACAGCCTCCACTGCAACATTTTTATTGGACAGCTTGTTCCAATGGTGCTTTACCATTGGTCCAAGGCTCCAAGCTATCCATTATGCTTAGTGCCTCTGACAAGAAGTGAGGAGAGGCACTGTGATCTCTCCTCTCAGTCTGCTGCAAATAAAATGCGCCAGCTTGTATTTAAACTGGTCGCTCTGTATGTAGCTTTTGACAGGCTGCGCAAGTAGCTCAGTATCTCCGGAACCATAGGTGGCAGGAGCCCCAAATTTTGACCAGTGGTGGGGTAGGACTTTAGCTATCAAATTTAGGGTATCTGTGACTCCAGGTCACTGAGCTATGACTCTCAAAGCTTGATCGTTTATTTATTTAAAAAAATAATGTTTTATGTTCATGACAGGTGAGCCTCCCCTGACTGCACATCCCTGGTATGTACCCCATACTCATTCACATAGGAGGGGGGACCCCCTTGTTGAAGAGGGATTCTAGATTCTGATAAGCCCCCCGCCTGCAGACCCCCACAACCACTGGCCAGGGTTGTGAGGATAAGGGCCCTTGTCACCATTAACAATGTTGCTTTGGGGAGGGGCAGAGACTGGTATGGTTTGAGGGTAGGGGAGCTTGCTTTCCTGACCTGCAAGTCTGCATGCTCGGATAAGGGTCGGTATGGATTTATGGGGGGACCCCACGCCATTTTAAAAAAACGGTGAGAGGTTCTCCTTAAAATTCATACCAGACCCATAGAGCCTGGTATGGATGGGGGGCACACTGTTTTCTTTCTTTTTTTATTATTGCCAGCATTCTTTTCACAAGTGTGCCTTTCATACGACTTTTGAGGGTTTACATTGAAGTCTATGGTAATCAAGTCACATGAAAGTGGGACCAAAGTAGTGCAGGAACTTCTTTAAAGTCACTGCAACTTTAAGTCGCAAAGATAAGAACGTTACTTTTTGGGAAACATGGGGTGGGACTTGTCATGAGACTTTGGGGTCCAAAGTCACATGACAAGTCACACAAATGTGACTGGAGCCTAAATGTTTTTTTTTTTTTTAATAGCGGCCCTTTGATATATTTTTACCCAGTGGTAGAATGAATTATCATACACTCAGCATAGAATAATGACATTAAAATAATTTGCCATAGTCTTCTTACAGAGGAGTTTTCTTCAAATTGTTCATGTTAAATAAGAAACAAATACGTATTGGATGTATTATTATTGATTCAGTGAGACCTGCTGGGGCCTTTGATTATGATATCTTCTCAGTCTTCTCAGAATACAATCTATTTTCCATGCAGAAAAGTTCCTTTTCTATCTGTGTCCTTCCTTTTAATAAGTACTTTAGAATGAACTTATTGTCCTGGAAAAATTCTAATTATTATTTTCATTATCAGCATTTCCAGATTTTAAAATGTGAAAATCCTTTCAAGATATAGATGTGCAGGATCAGGTTGGGTCAAGTCAACCAGAGACCTTGACAAGATGATGTTTAGCATGAACAATACAGTATGATTCATTTCCAGTTCAATTGCATTCTTTTGACTTAAAGGGGTTGTATACCTTCGTGTTTTTTTCACCTTAATGCATCCACCCCCCCCCCCCGTTTTACTTACCTGAGCCCTGGAACTTGACCTGGCAGGTCTCACTGCCCAGGGTTCTTGGCTCTTGATTGGATAGATTGATAGCAGCGCAGCCATTGGCTCCCGCTGCTGTCAATCAAATCCAATGATGCGGGCGCCAGGGGGCAGGGCCAAGTCATACATTCGGCAGCTATGGGTGGGAGAGTACTTCTCCTAGGGGGTTATCTGATGTGGGGAGGAGCCGTGAGAGCCGCGGGGGGACCCCAGATTTAAAAAAAAAAACCCTTACAGTCACTTTAAGAGTTGAAGTTAAGTTAAAACATCTTCAGCTTTTGGTTTTGTAAACTGAACAATAATACAAGGTCTATTTGTGGATTAGTGACACTGACAACCTAAAGAATGCTTTAGCTAATTTGTGTCTATTAGACATATGCATATGATAGGTTTCCAAGGCACATAAAGGTATATAGTACCTTTCATTTTTCTATCTCATATTATGTTTTGTATTTATTTCTCAGGAAATGATAATAATGCAGGACATATTTCTAGAATTCAATTAATCGATCACATTCACTAAGAAACCTTGGCAAATGTTGATTCTTACTTGTAGTGATGGTCAGCAACAAAGAATTTTCGTTTGGCTTAATCTATAGTTATTCAGAAAAACCTTGAAGACTATGGAAGTTGGGATTCCAAGATGTACAGAAAGGTCTTGTTGGGAAAAAAAAAAGATTTATACAAAAGCAATTACTCAAACACATTTTAAAACCACAAGCTTTTTCTTTTACTTCAAGTGGAATGTCACACATCTGAGCAATTCAAGTAGGAATGAGAATCACATCTCAAACCAAACAGACAATATATATATATATATATATATATATATATATATATATACATTGTGTATAAATCTCAGCTTTTCCTGTAAAGGGCAAGCATGACCCTGACCTTTGGATCTTTGGATCAACCTCCTATGATTAAGTCCCCCCAACTGCAAAAAAAATCACTAATCCTACAATGATAAAAATTATTCTGTTGGCTTGTAATTTTAACATAAAAATGTTATCATTTTTAACATATAAATAAATGTTAATTCATTTACTTTGATATTTTAAGTACCTTGCTTATTTTTCATTAGTTCTTTAAACACCTTTTACACTTACAAAAATAATGTATAATACTGAGTAATCTAGACAAAACTTTTAAGGTATGTGCATTTCCACATTCTAATTGAGTTACATTTACTGAAAAATATCTTTTCATTTGACTGAAATTGCAGGACGCATATATTTGGCAAATGTGCAACTGCACAAGTTTTGATGCTGTATATTTTAAAGAGTTTGACGTCTTTTGGAACTTTGAAAGCCTGCATAAGACAGTTCCCATATGTTTGAGTTCCATCAGGACAAAAGAGCGCCACCAGTGACAATACATTTTCTAAGTCACTGCAAAGCTATGCAATGCCATTGAAAGGTAAGAGTGAACATTGAACAAATTATCGTTCACATGCTTTAAATATTGCTTAACCAACCATTCAAAATGTTTATTTTATTTGCCGATTAATATATCTATAATATATGGACATACATCCATTGTATCTACCTATTGAGACAACTCACTTGTGCGCACGCAAAGTTTGCGCTTATTGCATGCGGCAGAACGCAATCAATATGCAGGGTGAGAGACAACCAGCTTAAAAACTATTTTGTGTCACAAAAATGAATGTTTCGGCCAGTTTGGTTTTGAGATATTAGAATTCAAATTCAGATTATATAACATCAAGCCCCGCTCACTTTGCACCCAATGTTATTAAAATTTAAAAACAAAGATAGCATTCGTTTGCACCACATCTGTGCTGATTTGTGCTTGAAAAAATAAAACGTACAGGCTGGTTTGGTTTCAGAGATATTGCCCATTAAGGTTGATGAAACCTCTCCCACTTTGCACCACATGTTTTTACATTTTTTTTTTTTTTGAGTTTTAAAATGTTTATTTAAAAAATATAACAATTGTACAAAAATGGATAGAAACCATGCGCGAAGTTGGTGCAACACAAATGCCGCGTACACACGATCGGATTTTCCAACAAAAAAACCGTGGATTTTTTTTCCAAAGGATGTTGGCTCAAACTTTTCTTGCATACACATGGTCACACAAATGTTGTCGGAAATTCCGAACGTCAAGAACGCCACGGTGAAGTACAACATGTATGACGGGACTATAAAAAGGAAGTTCAATAGCCAGTGCATCACTCGTACTTGATTCCTAGCAAGCGTGGAATTTTGTGCGTCGGACTTGTGTTCACACGCTCGGAATTTCCAACAACAAAATTTGAGAACCTGCTCTCAAACATTTGTGTGCGGAAATTCCGACAGCAAATGTTCGATGGAGCATACACACGGTTGGACTTTCTGACAACAGGCTCACATCGAACATTTCCCGTTGGAAATTCCGATCGCGTGTACACGGCATTAGAGTAATCTCCATATGATACATAGAAGAATCGATAAAAAAAACAACAACAAGGAGTGATAAGAAAAACATTTCTAAATGACTCAGCTAGCAGCCTCCTCCATTTTGCCCCACGCACCCAAAATGGGAGCCTCCTGTGCTAGCGAAAACCGGGGGGGGTTCGACCAGATACTACAAGGAGAAGGCTGGGCCCCTATCATAAAACACAAAGGGAGCCATGTCAATTAGGTAAACCTGATATTATGAATGGTAACGTAAGGTGGTCAAGTGAGGAGATCATAAGGGAGGGCACCTGAGAGCCCCCCCTCTTTGTAACTTAGTCAGTACATTTAACTGATAAACCGTACTGGTGTGTTAGTTAACTCTAAATTGTGTAATAGGCTGATTCGACACATGGTTGACCATAAAGTAGAAGGAGAGAGAAAGTGGGGGGGAAGAGGAAGATTAGCGGATAGAGAGAAAGTGTGAAAAAAGAAGAGTGGGGTAGGAAAAGAGAAGAGGGAGGAACCCTCATGGAGGGCTGTAGATACGGTCCAGCAGTATGACTTGCTCAGACTTAGAGAGGCATTTTTTTCTTAGGGAAGTAGAGATACTCCTATGTATTTAGCCCAGGGTTCCCAAATGAGTTTAAATTTCTCTGACATGTCTAGTATGGTGTTGGAAATCTTCTCCTGAGACATTATCCAGGAAATCTTTAGTTTGGTCAGGAGAAAAGAGACCAAGGGGGACTTCCATGCTATTGTTATCTTGGCTCCCAGGAGAATAAAGTGGATTAGAAATTGGGCCAATTTGGGTACATCAGAGATTCTGGCTAATAAGGAGTGCTATTGCAGGATCCTGTTTCACCGCATATCCAGTGGATTTGCGGATGAGATTAAAGATTCTGTTCCAGTACCCTCTAATTCTGGGGCATTCCCATAAGGTGTGCAGGAGGGAGCCTATGTGGCCACATCCTCTAAAACAATATGGAGAGGATTAAGGGAAAAATTTGGTGAGACGGGTGGGGACCAGGTACCAGCAGGTAATGACGTTGAGGTCTGCCTCCACAAGGAAGCTATTAAGGATTCCCCTGTAGGAATGGGCAAAACTAGTGTGCCAGCTGTCCAGGTCCCACTCTATCTCGAGGTCACACTCCTATTTCTGTATGTAGGTCGCTTTCTCTGAGGGTTTGGCTAAGGCTAAGTAGATTAGGGAGATTCCCCCTCTCACGCCCATGGCTGAGGAACACCAGAGTTCGTATTGGGTTACATAAAGCGGGCTCTCAGAACTTTTCCACACCTGACACAAGAAATGTAACAACTGGTTGTATCGGAATGTTTCCGAAGGGAGCATGTCCAATTAAGAGGTGCAATAGCTAAGTGTGATGGGACCGTTTCCATTAAAGTATTGCCCTATTCTGTAGAGGCTCTTGTCTAGCCACCACCTGAAGGCCTTGATATTGAGACCTGGGAATTATGAAAAATATGTGCTAGAGGGCACCAGGCCGATGTCAGGGAGTGCCGTTTATGTAGAGAATCACATAAGGTCATGGGAATGTGAGAGTGTGGGGGATAGAATTGGGGGTTGATCTTTCTGTGGGCTCCAGATTAGGAAGTCTAGGTTATGGTTGGGGGTTGCCTGCCTTTCTATGCCTACCCAGTCCTGTTTCGGGCCTTTGGAGTAAATAATTGAGAATTGGCAGAGTTGGGCAGCCTGATAATACCACCATAAGTTGGGTAACCCCAACCTACCTTTTTTCCGAAATCTAAACAGGACAGTCTTGGAGAGGCGATGTCCCTTACTGTCCCAGATGAATTGTATAATCGCTGACTGCAGCTTATCTAGGGGACTCTTGGTTATGGGTATGGAGAGTGAGCGGAAGAGGTACGAAATTCTGGGTAGCAAGGTCATCTTGACCGCATTCACTCTCCCCAGCCAGGACATTTTTTATAGAGACCATTGGGCAAGGTCTTCCGATAGTCTCTTGAACATAGGGGGATAATTGTATTGGTGCAACAGTTCAATTTTAGATGTGAGATAAACTCCCAGGTAGGGGAGAGAGGATGGGCTCCAGGAGAAAGGGAAGTATCTTTTTAACCCATCCACTAGATCTTGGGGAGTGGGGATGTTAAGAGCTGTTGATTTGGTCATGTTGACTTGTAGGCCTGAAATTGATCCAAATGCTTTTAGAAGTCGGAGGATATTGGGGATGGAGATGAGAGGGGAGGTGACAAAGAGACGGACATCGTCTGTGAATAAGGCACACTTATGGGTCAATTGACCTCAATTTACCCCGTGTATGTCACGGTGTTGTCTAATAGCTAATGCCAAGGTTCCTATCGCGATAGCGAAAAGGATGGGGGAAAGGGGGCACCCTTGTCTGGTACCTTTTAGGATGGGGAATTGGTCAGAGAGGTGACCTTGTAGTCTGATTTGGGCTTTATGAGAAGAATAAAGGGCCTCCAGGGTTCTAATAAAATCCAGGCCAAAACCCCATTTTTGTAGGATAGTGAAGAGGTAGGGTCAAGTGACCACATCAAAGGCCTTTTGGAGGTCTATGGAAAGGAGATAACCCTTCTCGGAAGGGCCTCCATCCCAACAGGATTGCATGAGGGAAATTAAGTCCACCGCTCTCCTTATCTGGTCCGTCCCCTGTCTCCCGGGGATAAATCCCACCTGCACCTTATGGATATAGGTATCGATGAAGGAAGCCAGTCTGTTAGATAAAATTTTCATCATTATCTTTAAATCATAATTGATTAAAGAGATTGGTCTATAATTGCCCACTTCACTGGGGTCTTTGCCCTGTTTAGGAATCATGGTGATATAAGCTAGGATGGCTGCTGGTTCCAGGGGGGAGCCCTCGCGCAGGGAGTTGTAGAGGCAGACCAGACGAGGAGAGAGGGCCTCGGTAAACATTTTGTAATAATGAGCAGAAAAGCCATCAGGGCCTGGGGCAGAACCTTTCTTGAGATCTTTAATAACCTCTTGGACTTCATTTTCCTGGAAGGATAGAGCGGTGGGAGTCCGAGAGCTTGGGGAGGGTTATGTCATCTAGGAATGAGATAATACAGGTAGGATTATTTGTGTCATGTGTGGAGTATAATTTGGGGTTGAAGGAATGAAAAGTTTCTAGTATTCTTTTGGGGTTCTGGGTCAGGGTATTTGATTTTGGGGAGGGAGAAAGTTTTAATTCTGGAGGATAGTTTAGCCGCTAATTGCGGACCAATTCTGTCAGCCTGTAGATAGAATCTACCACTCACCCATCTAAGATGTTTGTCTGCATTGGAGGTCAGGGCCAGATTCAGGGCTACTCTAGCAGATTCTAGTTTAGCTAGGGTGTCAGGAGTAGGATTAGTCTTGTGGGATGTGCTGAGGGATTTGAAGTCTTTTTCTAGTTTCTCTACATCTGCTTTCCTTTCTCTTTTTAGTTTGGACACAAGCTGGATCATTTTTCCCCTCATGACAGCTTTGTGGGCCCCCCCAGAGGGAGCTTGAGATCGTGTCTCCTATATATTCCAGAATGTCCCTTTTAAGCATAGTACAATGAACTGGGTTGGAGAGGAGGGATTCGTTAAGGTACCACTGGGGGGTGATAGGGATCTGATAGTTCTCAAGATCACCAAAGAGTGGTCTGTCCAGGGTACTGCGTGAATAGATGTGTGGAGGCTGTGTGAATCTCTGAGTTGGGGATAAAGATGTGGTCGATTCTGGCATATGCGGGGCATAGTAGTGTGTATAATCTTTAGCTGTGGGGTTCAGTTCCCTCCAGGTGTCAATCAAGTAAAGTAGACAGGCAACGCGGAGACTCTGTTTGGGTGTTTTTTTTAGGTGCGATCTGTCGTGGGTTGACTTGTCTACAGGGTGGTCAAAAGTGATGTTGGAGTCACCTTCTATGATTACTCTACCTTCCAGTAGGGGGAAGAGGGATAACAACATGGAAGAAAAGAAGTGTGCTTGGCCTTGTTTAGGGGCATAGTATGAGATGATGGAATACATCACCCCTTCAATGTGACCTTAGATCAGGATATATATCTGCCGTCCGAGTCCCTGACAGTGTGTGTGTGTGTGCCAATGGGATCCGTTTAGAGAAAAGGATGGCAACTCCCCTTTTTTGGAGTCTGCATTTGCCAAATAGAAGGGGGAAATTACAGTGGAGAAAGGAGGGGATGTAGCTGGTGGGAAAATGGGTCTCCTGTAGTAAGACAATATCAAGACCTCTAGAGTGGTAGCTTTGAAGGGCCTTCCACTGCTTGGATTGTGAGTTAAGCCCCTGAATTTTATGCGAAGCAATCTTGAGAGTTATGTGATGGGGGTTTGAGTCAGCCATTAGCGTGTGGAGGGGGTAGCAAATACATGTGAGGGGAGCTTACCTCAGCCATTGGACATCGGGGTTCGTATCGCGAGACCCTGGGAGTATTTGGACGCCATGAGGATGGATCGAAGGGTGTTCTCCACGAAGGTTCCTGTGGGGTGCATTTAGAAAGGTTAGATGAGGGCAGGCAAGGCATAGGGAAGAGAGAAAGAAGGGGGAGAAGATGAGTAGAGAAATGATGAGTTCAGAAAAGTACAGCGTATAATATTGTATCAACAGGACTGGCGAGCCAAGTCCTAGTCCAAGCCCCCCAAAATGGGTGGGATCGGTATAGAGGCAACCCAATACTGGTGTCACCAGAGGAGGAGAACTCCACTACGTCACAACAGATGGAGTGGCACGGAGGGCCGCTCCGGCTGGTAGGCCCCCCTGAAAGGGAGGATAGTGTTATGGGACCCTATAGGGAAGGAGCAAAGAGGAGTAATCAGGTTCAGAACAACAAAAACAGCAGAAAACTAAACCTCACAATAACGGTAGGTTGTGGGGATCTCTGCAAGGGAGGGGAGGGTGGAGGGAGAAAGGGAGGGAGCAAAAAAAAATCTGAGAAAGGGTAACTAGTAGAATCATAACATTGTGCAAACAGTCATTGGTGGGTGGGTACCTAGCCCACCAGGGTTTGGAACTGAAGGAGAAGAAGGTATCCCAAAATAGCCATAAAGAGGGCTAATGGGATCCAACGAAATGAGAACTGGTAACCAAGTGTGTGTAGAGCAGTTCACAACACAAACGAATGGAGCAACCATCCAGCCCAAGAGTCGTGGTTAGACATCCCGTTAGGGATTTGTAGGAGAGCTGTTCATCTTGGAGGGTGAGAGTCTCTGTGTCTCTTTGATAGTTGCTTGTTCCACAGTGGGATCAGAGGGCTGCTCGGGGGGGGGGTCGCTTAGAGGAGCTTGGTTTGACAGCTGGTTGCTGGTGTGGTAATTCTTGGGTGATGAAGCCTAGGTGTAACAGCAAGCGTTCACTGTCTTGAAAGTTGGTAAATCCGTATGATTTATCTCTGAATTGAAACTGGAGATGAAAAGGGAATGACCAGCGGTATTTGATGGATTTCTGCACCAACATTTCCAGTAGAGGTTTAAGGGATCTCTGCTTCTGGATTGTGGTGGGGGAAATATCCACAAAAATGTGAATTTTGTTCCTCTGGAAGGAGTGGTTGTCCAGATTGCAGGTTCTTCTCATTATGTCTTCTTTCACCTCAAAATAGTGGGGTTTGACTACAACATCCCTCGGGAGCCCATCTTGACAGGGGGGTTGCAGGGCTCTATGCGTTCTGTCCATCTCAAGTCTGTGGCCTTGGATGTCAGGGATAATGTCCTTTTTTTTTTTTTTTTTTTTACTTTATTATTTTTTTATTGTTTCTCAAGTAGCAAAAAGAAATACAACATCATAAAAACATTATATGGTGCCTTACATTTTATAAAAACTGTTATTACTTTATCTTCCCTCTTCCCCCCTCCCAACCCATCCCTATCCCCCCCTCACCCACACCACCTAATCGTTAGTTGTGCAAGTAATTCTATTAGTTGCAAGGTCTTGGGGGGGAAGAGGACACCCCTAGGGGTAGGAAAAAAAAGAAAACAGCACAGGGGTGAAAGATGTCCAGTCTCATAAGGGAGAGGAGTATAAACAGAGATGGGTGGTGGGGAGCGAGAAAAAAAAACTCCATTTGTTCCCCACCACCCCCCTATGGGGGGCACCTCACCTCGTCCAGCCAAGGCCTCCACATTCTCTCAAACTTCCTGTAATTTCCCTACCTAATAAATGGCACTCTCTCACTCCAAACTATTGAGTTGATGGTCTCAACCCAATTGTTCACAGTCGGGGGGTCTGTGTCTGCCATTTCTGCGCAATTCATTTTCTCTCCTGGAATAAGCATCTCAACACTACTTCAATAGTACCAGTCGGAATGCTATCTTTCTCCATATTCCCTAATAGACATGTCTTGGGCCGTCGGTTCCGATGTGGTCATGAAGATTTTATTTATCCTATTACCTCCACCCAATATCTAAATAGCTTCGGACACTTCCACACCATGTGTATGAAATCTCCTGTCACCTTGCACTTGGGGCACTCATTGTTTTGTCTCCACCCAAGTTTAAACATTTTTTTAGGGGTGTAGTAGACTCTATGTATTAAGAACAAGTGGGATACTCTCTGTGAGGGAGAAATCGAAATGAATACTCCACGTTTTAAGGTCTTATCCCATTCTTCTGTAGTCATTACCCCCACGTCTCTCTGACATCCCACTCTTGGAAGGTCCTACTTGGCTTATTATTCTAGTCCCCAATCTAGCATATAATTCAGAGATTAGTCCTTTGGATGTACCTGGCTTAATTATTTTTAGGAAAGTGGGGATCATCATTCTGTTGCTAGAACTCCCACCTTCTAGGGCTCCGCAACCGGCTAGATGTTGTAGCTCAGCTGCTAGGAAATATGATCTCGGGTGCGGTACCGCCATACCCTCTTCTTTGATCAGTAATTGCATAGTTTGCAGACTGATCCTGGATTGGCCCCTTTTCCAAATGAGTTCCCTGAAAAGGGATTCTATTCTTTTAAACCACTTTTGGCCTATCCAGATTGGGGAATTGTGGAGCAAGTATAATATCTGCGGAAGCCATACCATCTTTATTAGATTACACCGCCCTGCTACAGATAAAGGGAGTCGGCTCCAGATATTTCCTTTTTGCTTTAATTTAAGTAGTAGTGGGGCTAAATTATTATTAATATACTGATTTATATCGCTCATGATCCAAACACCCAAATATTTCAGCTTTGCAACTACTTTTAGGTGGGGAGTTCCAGACGGTATCTGGTTACCAAGTGGGTCAACCGGTAGCAAGGCCGACTTATCCCAATTGATAACCAGACCAGAAAATCATCCAAACTCCCCAACCGTTTGTATTACTGTATTTAACAAGGTTTCCACATCTCCAAGGAAGAAAAGGACATCATCTGTTAACAGTGTTATCCTGTCCTCCCCTGTATGTCTAGCATTGATCTAGTCATAATTGCTAGTGGTTCCATTGTGAAGGCAAACAATAAGGGGGGCAAAGGGCAACCCTGCCTCGTCCCTCTCTCCAGCTGGAACAATTCTGAATATTCATTATTAATTTTTATTTTTCCTCTTGGTTCATTATAAAGTATCGCCGCAGGGATACCCGCGATCGCCTCATGGAGAGGACGAACGGGGAGATGCTGATGTAAACAGCATCTCCCCGTTCTGCCTAGTGACAGTGTCACTGATCTCTGCGCCCTGTCATCGGGAGCAGAGACCAGTGACATTTCACACACAGCCCATCCCCCCCTACAGTTAGAACACATCCCTAGTACTGACTTAACCCATCCCCGCCCCCTTATGGTTAACCCCTTCACTGCCAGTGTCATTTACACAGGAATCAGTGCATTTTATAGCACTGATTCGTGTATAAATGACAATGGTCCCAAAAATGTGTCAAAAATGTCCGACATGTCCGCCATAATGTCGCAGTCACAATAAAAATCGCTGATCGCCGCCATTCCTAGTAAAAAAAAAATTAATAAAAATACCATAAAACTATCCCCTATTTTGTAAACGCTATAACTTTTACGCAAACCAATCAATAAACGCTTATTGAGATTTTTTTTGTACCAAAAATATGTAGAAAAATACATACCGGGCTAAACTAAGGAAAAAAATGTTTTTTTTTTATACATTTTTGGGGGATATTTATTATAGCAAAATAATGCGTTTTTTTCAAAATTGTCACAATTATTTTGTTTATAGCGCAAAAAAATTAAAATCACAGAGGTGATCAAATACCACCAAAAGAAAGCTCTATTTGTAGGGAAAAAAGGACGTAAATTTTGTTTGAGAGCCATGTCGCACGACCGCGCACTTGTTAGTTAAAGCGACGCAGTGCCGAATCACAAAAAATGCACTGGTCAGGAAGGGGGTAAATCCTTCCGGGGCTGAAGTGGTTAAAATGAAAAGCTTGACAGTGCCTGGTATATCCGTGTCCGATTCAGGGATCCCTCTGATACGGAAATTGTATCGCCTGCTCCTATTTTCCAAATCATCCAGTTTGGCCAGCACGGTTTCAAGTTGGTCTTGCAGCGTTTGGATGTGGGTGGTGTTTTGGTTAGTAATAGTGGCTGTGTTATCTACTGCCTGTTCAATGGCATCCATGCGGGCTCCTATGCTCTGCAAGTCAGCCTTAATGGTAGCTGTAATCTGCATGGCGTTTTGGGCTAGGCCTGCAGCCAGCATTTCAGAGAAGCTATAGAGCAGCTGAGTCATGTCGGAGGGATAGCCAGGCAGCATAGAGGAAGTCTGCTGGGAGCCTGCAAGGTCCAGGGGGAGTTCATCATGGGGGTGAGGAGGAGATCCCCCACCGTCCTGCTCAGCAGGGATTCAGTGGAAGCTGAGGAGATCCCATGAGGGTTAATTCTACTCACAGGTGTTGCCAGCAAGGAGTGTGGCTGCTGGTGTAGTGGTGGTGGATCAGCAATGGAGTCCTGATCCTCCAAGCCACTGTGTGTGTGCGCCATGGCTGCCATCTTGGATGGTGCAGGGACTGCCAGGCCGAAGTCTAGCTGGTGGCTAATGTCCTTTTTGAGCAGATCACCTGGCATGAGAGTTGATGCCCTGGATCTTCCGGGAGGTGTGGGGGTCTGAATGAGGTGGGTCCCGCTCGAGGGCTTGGGGGCTGAGAAGGGCCAGAGTGGATCGGAGCTCTCGGTTACAGCGTCCTCCCATGAGTCCCACGCATGCGCACTGATGTTATTACATTTTAAAAGCAATTATACAATTTGTTTGTGCTGCATTTGTGCTGATTTGTACCACAAAAACAAACTTTCTGTTTTTCGGTTTTTGAGATATTGGATATTCAACGTTAGATTATGTAACCTAAAGCCCCGCCCACTTTGCACTATGTTATGAAATTTCGAAAACAAATACTATACTATACTATATACTGAATACTATATTTATGCTGCATTGGCAGGAAAAACAAACATATTGGTATAGTGTATTTTTTCATGTAACACTCATTTTGTATCAGAAAGTATAATTATGGGACTCATTTATGCTTTTAGCTTGAGCTACCCTGAAAACCTAAAATAGACACTATAATGTGCAAATTACTTTCCTAAAAGGCTTAAAAAAAAAGTTAATACATTCTGTATTCTATGTTCTTTACAGATATACTGTTTGTTACATGGGTGTGTTTCAGTTTGATTTGTTAGCTGAGAAAGAGGCATGTTTTTCTTTTCTTTTTTTAAATGTTTACATTTACATTTGATGCTGCTTTAATAATATTACATTTGTAACACTTTATAAATAATAAATGTTAATTTGTTTTGAAAGCCTGTTTCATGAGACTATTCCTTTTTTGGAAAACCATATTATTGTATTATTTTTATATAAAAACATTCAAACATATATCAAATACATTTGGAAAATAAGTTTTAACAACTTTAAAAAATTGAGTAAGTTACAAGTTAATATCACTTAAAACTAAGTAACCAAGTAACTAAGTAATAGGGCAGCACAGTGGTGCGGTGGTTAGCACTTTCACCTAGCAACAAAAGGGTCACTGGTTTGAATCGATAATAATGACACTACCTGGAGTTTCCATGTTGTACCCTGTGCCTGCGTAGTTTTCCTCCCACACTCCAAAAACATGCTGGTAGGGAACTTGGCCCTAGTATGTGTCCCTGCCCTCATGGATCTTGCAATCTAATGCCACGGACTTTACAGCAGACTTGGTCCGACGATCTTTCCAACGGACTTTGTAGCGTAGGTGTGCCAGACTTACAAACAGACGGACTTGGACACACACGATCACTCCAAAAGTCGGATGGTTTTGAATGCGGAGACATACAGCACGTGTGATGGGACTAGAAAAAGGAAGTTCAAGCCCCATTATGCCATCCTTTGTGCTCCTTCTGCTAATCTCGTGTTTATCTTGTGTTAGTAGAAGTTTGGTTAGAGAAGATTTGCAATTTTCACACTTCAGCTTATTTCGATCGTTTTCTGCGGTTCAGTTTGTGCTTGTGAGGTTTGTATCTGGTTTTCAGTGCGTGTTGGTCATTTTTTAACCTGCCTAGCAGGCCGTTCTGGTCTTCTCGTTCCTGATCTTCAAGTCACTCTTCATAGGCTTTGCTGTTCTTCAGTGTGTTTGTTCTAAGTTTGTTTGTTTGACCAGCCGACCGTTTTGAAGCCATGGTGCGTGGATGTACTTGTTCTCGAGTTTGTACTGCGTGGGGACTTGGTGTTGGGGTTAATACTTTGACCCAAGTCCAGTCCATAAATAGGGCGAGGAGGAGTTCATGGACGAAGAATTGGTTGCGCCAGCATGACCAATTCTCGCACATGCCTTTGCTCCGTGAGATCCATGAGAATAATCCTGAGGATTTCAGGAATTATCTCAGGCTGACGGACCCCGTTTTTCAACGTCTGCTGGCTATGCTGACCCCTTATATCTGCAGGCAGGATACCTGCATGAGGCAAGCCATCACTGCAGAGCAGAGGCTAGTTGCCACGTTACGTTACTTGGTGACTGGGAGAAGTCTTCAGGACTTGAAGTTCTCAACAGGCATCTACCCCCAGGCTCTGGGGATCATATTCTCAGAGACTTGTTCTGCCATAATTCAGGTCCTGCAGAAGGACTATATGAAGGTAAGTTTCTTATCCTTTAACATTACATGATATGTATTTAATGTTTGCTAATGTATTGTATACATTTCCTCGTTATCTAATTACCATGCTTGGAATATGCTGTGAATGTCCCCTTTATCTTCATGCATGCATGTTTTTTTTTCCTAAATCATTTTTTGCCCTACATGCATATTTACCTTCACTAACCTCCCCACCATGCAATCCTGGGCTCATTTATACCTATAGCCTATAGTCCCTTTAACAATGTATATTGTCAGCTCCATTGTACTGCTTTACCCTCCCCCACCCCCTCAAATGTCTCTAAATGTCATATGTGGTCTTCCACTAAATTAGAACCCCTCCCCCAGCCCCTCAAATGTCTCCAAATGTCATGTGTGGTCTTCTACTAAATTAGAACCCCTCCCCACCCCCTCAAATGTCTCCAAATGTCAGGTGTGGTCTTCTACTAAATAAGAACCCCTCCCCCACCCCCTCCAAAGTCTCCAAATGTCAGGTGTGGTCTTCTACTAAATTAGAACCCCCCCACATACAAATTGATCAATGGTTTATCAGAAGGGGTGAGTAATCTTACAAGTGGGCCTTATGTTTTAGATTTTTAGAAATAATACATTTAAAAAATGTTAGACTGTTGTTGTTCAAGAATGTTTTTGTGTAATCTGCTAGCAAAGTTATGTTTCAAAGTACTTATATTTTTTTTTTTTTGACTCCACAGTTTCCTTCCAACACACAGGAATGGCAGACTGTGGCCTCCCAGTTTGCTGACCATTGGGACTTTCTCAACTGTGTCGGGGCGATTGATGGGAAGCATGTCCGCATTGTGCCACCACCCCATTCGGGCTCTTACTACTTTAACTATAAGGGGTTTAATAATGTAGTATTGATGGTGGTAGTCTCGGCACAATTGGATTTTATGTTCGTGGACGTGGGGAAGAACGGCTGGATGAGTCGGAGGATGGAGGAGTCTTCAGACAGACTGAGTTGTGCCAGCGTCTCCAGACTGGTTTCCTGGGATTGCCACCTGATGACCAGAACGTTGATGGACTCCCCTCAGTTTTCATCGCAGATGAAGCGTTTGCTCTTGGCGAGCACTTGATGAGGCCATTCCCCCAAAGGTTCCTCACCCCTGAGAGACGGGTATTTAATTACCAGCTGGCCAGAGCAAGAAGAGTTGTGGAGAATGCCTCCGGGATTCTGGCCAGCCTGTTCCGTTTGTTCCTCTCGGCCATAAATCTGGCGGACTATAAAATCAATCATGTCATAATGGCTTGCTGCATTCTCCATAATTTTTTGAGAAGACATTCTTCAACATATATAACCTCTGTTGGGCCTGAGGCCGGACTTAGTGCCGAATCTCCACTCACAGGCCTGGATACTGGCCGTACTGGTTTGGCCCCCCAAGTGCGGGACATATATGTCAATTATTTTAATGGTCAGGGGGCCATTGCAATGCCAGAACATCTTTAAACTTTTACAAAATAAAAAAAAATATTTTGGATGAAAGCTCTTGTTTTTATTCTTGTTTGCATTTATTTTTGGCTGTCTCCTAGTGCACTTGCAGTGGCAAGTGCATTTCCCTTTAGTCAATAAGGCCCTGTGTCACTGTAAACACCCAAAAAATTAAGAAACTGATATTGATAAATAATAAGCCACACACATCGTAGTAGTAAAAACATGACTGAATTTCAAAAGAGCCAACTTCCCTAAACTACAAACCTTGCTAAAAGGCATAAATTGGGATAAAATATTAGGAACAAATAATACGGAGGAGAGATGGGTTTGCTTTAAGAGCATATTAAATAAGGGCATTAGCCAATGTATCCCACTGGGTAATAAATTTAAAAGAGCGAACAAAAGTCCTGGATGGCTTAACTCCAATGTAAAAATGCATAAAAAAGCAAAGGAGCAGGCCTTCAAAAAATACAAGGATGAGGGATCATCCTCAGCATTCAGACTTTATAAAGAATGCAACAAGAAATGTAAGGGTGCAATTAGGACAGCTAAGATAGAACATGAAAGACACATAGCGGAGGAGAGCAAAAAAAATCCCAAGAAATTCTTTAAGTATGTAAATAGTAAAAAAGGGAGGACAGACCATATTGGCCCCATAAAGAATGCGGAAGGACATCTGGTTACAAAGGATGGGGAGATGGCGAAGGTATTAAATTTATTCTTCTGCTCAGTCTTCACGAGTGAATCGGGGGGCTTCAGTAACCAAAACTGCAGTGTTTATCCTCATGACACAACACAGGAAGCACCTCCATGGTTAACAGAGGACAGAATTAAAATTAGACTTGAGAAACTTAACATTAATAAATCACCGGGACCAGATGGCTTGCATCCGAGGGTACTTAGGGAACTCAGTCAAGTGATTGCCAGACCGTTGTTCCTAATTTTTACAGATAGTCTACTGACTGGAACGGTACCAGCTGATTGGAGAAAAGCCAATGTAGCAAAAAATATTTAAAAAGGGCCCAAAATACATCCCTGGGAATTACAGATCAGTTAGCCTAACATCAATAGTATGTAAACTCTTGGAGGGGATGATAAGGGACTATATACAAGATTTTAGTAATAAGAACGGTGTCATTAGCAGTAATCAGCATGGATTCATGAAGAATCATTCTTGCCAAACCAATCTATTAACCTTCTATGAGGAGGTGAGTTGCCATCTAGATAAAGGAAGGCCCGTAGACGTGGTGTATCTGGATTTTGCAAAAGCATTTGACACAGTTCACCAAAAACGTTTACTGTACAAAATAAGGTGCGTTGGCATGTACCATAGGGTGAATACATGGATTGAAAACTGGCTACAAGGGAGAGGGTGGTGATAAATGGGGAGTACTCAGAATGGTCAGGGGTGGGTAGTGGGGTTCCCCAGGGTTCTGTGCTAAATTCTATTTAATTTGTTCATAAACGATCTGGAGGATGGGATAAATAGTTCAATATCTGTATTTGCAGATGATACTAAGCTAATCAGGGCAATAATTTCTCAGCAGGATGTGGAAACCTTGCAAAAAGACCTGACCAAATTAATGGGGTGGGCGACTACATGGCAAATGAGGTTCAATGTAGAAAAATGTAAAATAATGCATTTGGGTGGCAAAAATATGAATGCAATCTATACACTGGGGAGAGAACCTCTGGGGGAATCTAGGATGGAAAAGGACCTGGGGGTCCTAGTAGATGATAGGCTCAGCAATGGCATGCAATGCCAAGCTGCTGCTAACAAAGCAAACAGAATATTGGCATGCATTAAAAGGGGGATCAACTCCAGAGATAAAATGATAATTCTCCCACTCTACAAGGCTCTGGTCCGGCCGTACCTGGAGTATGCTGTCCAGTTCTGGGCACCAGTCCTCAGGAAGGATGTACTGGAAATGGAGCGAGTACAAAGAAGGGCAACAAAGCTAATAAAGGGTCTGGAGGATCTTAGCTATGAGGAAAGGTTGCGAGCACTGAACTTATTCTCTCTGGAGAAGAGACACTTGAGAGGGGATATGATTTCAATTTACAAATACCGTACTGGTGACCCCACAATAGGGATAAAACTTTTTCGCAGAAGAGAGTTTAACAAGACTCGTTGCCACTCATTAAAATTAGAAGAAATGAGGTTTAACCTTAAACTACGTAGAGGGTTCTTTACTGTAAGAGCGGCAAAGATGTGGAATTCCCTTCCACAGGCGGTGGTCTCAGCGGGAAGCATTGATAGCTTCAAGAAACTATTAGATAAGCACCTGAATGACCGCAACATACAGGGATATATAATGTAATACTGACACATAATCACACACATAGGTTGGACTTGATAGACTTGTGTCTTTTTTCAACCTCACCTACTATGTAACTATATACTATGTAGCATTTTACTGTGCGCACATTGAAAGGTGTACATTTTTAAATGTGTTTATTTTTTTATTTTTTTACATTTTTTTTTTTGGTTTTTTAACAATATAATTTTTTGGGGGGGTTATTTTAGGCATATTTATCCAAAAATATTTGTTTTGACAAATTTTTGCTTGACAACAGGGTTTTTTCACACATAATAAAAAACAAAACAGGAACTTACAAAGTTCAACATGTCAAAAACTGTGCTGGTGATGTCACCCATGTAAAAGCAAAATTTAGCAGATGCACACAAACTGTGAGTCCAAATGGTTAAAGTCAACATGTGCTATCTTCCATCATGGGGAGCAATGGACGTGTTTTGTGTGTGCAATCCCTTTTTTCCTCTCACAAACTAACATTATTATGAGGAAGGGGTTGCAAACACAAAACAAGTGCATTGAGATCCCCTGATGGCAGATAGCACATGATGACACACCGTGTGCATCTGCTAAATTTTGCTATTACTATTTCACAACTTTAAAATATTAAAAATTCAAAAATTTTATAATGAAATGAAGAACATGATTGATGTTTTTAGGCAAAACGTGATTAGATTCTGCCCAAAACATCAACATGTTCTTCATTTCCTGTTGCATGCTGTCCAGCCGATTTCTCATGCTGTCAATTTGTTATCGCATTCGATCAATTTGGCCATTCCACACCATTATCTGCCCAATCGATCTTTGTGCACTGTCCAGAACATCACCTAAAATTTGTGGAAAAAAATGTATTTAGAAATATGCACGCCTAAATAGATTACATTAAGCTGGGGTGTCAGTCACTCACTTGGTGGGGTGCAAATCTCGCACACTTCCTCCACCTCTCCTTCCTCAAGATTGTCGGGTGGGCGTGGTCTTGGGCTGGGGCTTGGGGTAATTCCTGCTGCAGGCTGGTGACTTGGGGGGGTCCTGGGATCCTCGGACTGTTGTCTGAGTCTTTTCTCCCCTATGAGAATGAAACAAAAGGTATACTTAAAACACAGTGATATTTCAGTCCAGAAATAGGAATATGAAACCTTGCTTTGAAGTGGTGGACAATTGTCTGTTGGTTACAAAAATATTTTTGAAGACAGGATTCAAATTCACTTTGAACAAAACTGCAAAAAACTTCACATGCAAGTTTCACAGATGGAGACACCTCAAGTATCCCCTGGAGCCCCTGTGTGGATTACCCTCAAAAATGTTCTCTGGTGTCACACAGTACACTAGTGCTTGTGAGTCCAGATGTGGAAACTGCTGTGTCCTGTCCTTACATTACACTGAATCATTTTTTAATAAGCATTCTAGTTTCAAACACATCTACACAACATCCAAAAATTATTTTAATACGACAAATTATCCAGACCTAAATGTATGTACAACCCTGTACCATCGTATTTCTTGCAAAACAAACGCCATTTTATTATTATCATATGTATTTTCAAAAGAACGGTCTTTACGAACGATGCTGTATAAAATGAAAAGCATATGGATCAGCATGCAAGTTAAGTATCTCAATAGGAACACACAACAAGTACTTACTTTTTTTTTTTTTTAACATCAATGTTTATTTAAATATAATAAAAGGTACAGTGTTGGAGTCGCACCAGATTACAGCAGTGAAAAGTAGTCAGATTTCGGAAACAGTAAATGTAAAGCATTCCAGATTGTTATTATCAGGAAAGCATACATGAGTATAATTGTTACTCAGGAATATGTGAGGGAAGGGTGTATTCTTCATGCTTTATAAATAATGTCATAACTTATTTGAAATCTGACCAAAAGCCGTTGTTTATCGGTAAGGGATTGAAAGCACGAGAGAAAGTTCTCAAAATTAAAGAATTGTAAGATATTGAGAGGAGATATAGTGGAGATGATAGCAGATATACTAAATCATCATTCATATTTTAGATAGCACACAGGGTAGACATGTGTAACTTACGTCTGAATAGGAGGAACCAGATATGTAATAGTATTATTTCTAACGTGCAGTTGTAAGGTTAAAGTAGGCCTTTGAGTACTTAAATATGTACCAGGGTGACCAGGTCTTGTGGAAGCGGTCAACATTGTCTCCGGATTGCGCTATTGTCTCCTCCATCTCACATATCTCAGAGATCTTGAACAACCAGTCATGAACGGTTGGTATCCGTGAGGATTTCCAAAATAATGGGATAAGTGCTTTGGCAGCATTTAGCAGGTGTATGGATAGCGAGTTTTTATATTTTTTTGATGGAGAATTCCGTGATATGTAGGAGACAACATAATGCATCTAGTTTAAGTTTAGTATTTGTGATAAGAAGAATTATTTTCTTAACATCAGACCAAAAAGGCTGCAAAGCTGGGCATTGCCACCAAATATGTAATAGAGAACCTCTATCCTTGTGACAGCGCCAGCATGTATCTGGTGTCTGTGGAAACCATGAGTGTAGTTTCACTGGGGTGGCATACCAGTGTGTGAGTAGTTTGTAGGCCATCTCCCGAGTTCTGGTACTCAATGAACATTTATGAGCAAATATACAGGCTTTCAACCATTGTTTATCTGAGAGTGTGATACCTAGTTCCTTCGACCATCGCTCCCTGAATCCAACCTCCCTGACACCACCACTGTCTATGAACAATCTATATGTGAGTGAGGTAGCTCTAAGTATTGGTTCTTCTGCCAGGAATATTGTTTCCAATGCAGACATTTGTCTGCTGAAGGCCGTTTTTACGGGAGCCTGGTTAAGATAGCTGCGGATTTGAAAATATATCCACATTGGTAAGTTTGGTAAGTCACTATCTGCCCTTAATTCTGTAAGGTCCTTAAACTGATTGTCGTTGAAACATTGTGTGGCCAAAAGTGGTTTGTTAGTTTTAGGAAGATAAAGGGTCTTGTTCCTTATTCCTGGTAGAAAGTCATGGTTGTTATATAGGGGAGTTAGTGGGCCGCAATGAGTGGAAAAATCACGAAGTTTAGTTGCTTTATGAAAAAATGCCAAGGTAGTCCCTATTAGAGGGTGCGATTTCAAAACGGCAGGTTGACTTGTCCATGGGATCCTTGGTAAAAATCTGATGGAAGTGTTACATAAGGTATCTTCCAACTCTACCCAGTCTTTGCGTTTATAGTGGCAGTGCCAATCTATAATCCTGGTGATATGGGAGGCAAAGTAGTAGTGTTTGTAATTTGGAATGCTCATCCCGCCATTTTCTTTGGATTGGGTTAATAGGACGTGCCGTACTCTGGGGTGTTTGTGTGTCCAGATAAATATCATTTGGAGTAAATGAATGATTTTAAAGAAGGTCTGTGGAATCATAATTGGTATGTTTCGAAGTAGGTAGAGAACCTTTGGTAATATAGTCATCTTACATGACCATATGACATTCCGAACCAAGAACTTGGTTGCCAAGTTTGAAGATCCGTTTTGATCATTTTTAGCAGGGGAGCAAAATTGCGATTATATATCTGAGAAAGTGTCGGGGTCAACCAAACCCCTAGATACTTGAGAGCTGAGTTCACCCATTTAAACGGACAAGTGGGTTTTATCAAAGTGATGGTATCGTTGGGAATAGAAATGTTCATTGCTTCAGATTTGGTAAAATTAATTTTAAAGTTTGATACAAAACTGAACAATGAGAACTCTTTCAATAGAGGGGGTAATGAAATGTGTGGGTTTGTTATAAAGAACAGCAGATCATCCGCATAAGCCGCCACTTTATATTCCTTTTTAGCCACTTTAAACCCCTGTATTGATTTCTCCACCACAATTTGTCTAATGAAATGTTCGAGAGTTAAAATAAACAGAAGGGGCGAGAGGGGACAGCCCTGTCTCCTACCGTTGCTTATTGTGACTGTTTTAGACAGAGAGCCATTAATCCTAAGTTGTGCAGTAGGATTTTTGTATGCCATCATGTGGTTTCCCAAGTCAATATATTTGCATGTTTCCAGCATAAAGTCCCAATCCACTCGATCAAAGGCCTTCTCCACATCCGTGGATAGGAGAAGGCCTTTGAAACTACCTGTACTGGCGGCGTGTATTAGGTTCAATGCTTTGATAACATTGTCTCTAGTTTCTCTGCCCGGCATGAAACCAGCTTGCTCGGGACCTATCAGGTCATGGAGAAAGGGTCTCAGCCTATTGGCAATGATTTTTGACATGAGTTTTACGTCTAGATTAAGTAGAGATATTGGCCTGTAACTGGCGCATTCAGCAGGGTCCTTATTTGGCTTGGGAAGAACTGTGATGTGAGCTGCTAGAAAGGCAGGTGGAATCTCCCTAGGATTTGACATGGAATTAAGAGCTCTGAGTAGCAGCTTAAGCAAGATGGTCTGGAAGGTTCTATAATAAATGGCTGTATAGTTATCCAGGCCTGGACTTTTCCCTGTTTTGAGGTTTGTGATTGCTTGTTGGAGTTCTGTTGCTTCTATGGGTTTTTCTAGTGATTCTATGTCTGTAGGTGTCAGGGTTGGTAATTTTGATTCTTTTAAGTATTGTGTGAAGAAGTTTTGCCTGTCAACTTGGTTATAGCTGGTGTTCTTTTGTTTAGGGAGATTGTATAAGGTGGAGTAATATTCCTGGAAGTGTTGGGCAATTTGTTTAGTGGTGACTTCAATTTTCCCAGTTTTTGACCGTATGCCTAGGATATTTTGGTTTGAATTAGCAGCTCGTAGGGCTTTCGCTAAAAATTTACCCGATTTGTCTCCGTGTTCATAGTATATTTTTTTTAAAGAATAGGAAACTTTAAGACCTTGCCTCAAATTTTTGTTGAAGAGACTTTCTAGTTTGCAAAAGTGCTAGAGTTGATTGTTCAGATAGGGATTGTTTGTGTTGCGTTTCTAGCATGTGTATTTTCTCTATAATCTGTTTGATTTCACATTCTTTTTCTTTCTTACGTCTAGCTCCCATTTTAACAAGATCTCTTCTGAGGGAATATTTGTGTGCCTCCAAAATGATCATGGGATCCATCCCTGGGGTAGTGTTGAGCTCAAAATATTCTTTAAGTGATTCGGTTATTTGGGGTAGCAGTATAGGGTCGGTTAATAGAGATGAGTTTAATCTCCAGGTATCTGATTTGGTGGAAGGTGTCGATATTTCTATAGTTAAGGAGATTGGTGCATGGTCTGAAATGGTTTGAATTCCTATGTGAGCTCCTAGAATCAAGTCAAGATTTCTTTGTGTGATGAATATGTAGCCTATCCTAGAATAACGGTTATGTACCGGTGAGAAAAAGGTGAAGTCCCTATCCTCTGGGTGTATAAAGTGCCAGGTATCAACGAGTTGAAGGGAGTTAAGTAACATCTTAATTTTTTTGAGAATTTTGTAGGATAGGTATGTTTTGCCTGTTGATGTATCTGTGAGTGGGTTCAGTGGTAAGTTGAAGTCACCCCCCAAAATCAAACATCCTGAGCTGAAGCTTTGGAGTTCATCTGTCACATGTTTGCAAAAGGCCAATTCGGATGTGTTAGGAAAGTATACGTTGGCTAATGTAACCTGAGTTCCTCCATATCTCCCCTTTAAGAAAAGGTATCTGCCTTCCGGATCTATTAGTTTGTCAGTAAGTTCAAAGGGGGCCTCCCTACTGATTAGTATGGATACTCCCTTGGATTTAAGTCATTGGTCGAGTGATATGCCTTTGTGAAGAATGTATCCGTTAGTCTGGGAACCTGTTGGGTCCTGAAGTGTATCTCTTGTAAAAAAACAAACCTTGGTCTACCTTTCCTGAGCTCCCGTAATAGAGCAGTTCATCTGGAATGTTTAGCCCTTTGGCATTATGAGAAATTACCGTGGGACTGTGGCCCAAAGAGGAATATGCCATGGCGTGGATCTCAGAGAGCGATGGTGTACCAAATTTTAAACTGTGACTTCCAAACAGAAGTTTAGTAAAAACACTGAGTGTATTATATAATTTTAGATATGTCTTTCCGCTATCTTGTGACAAGAAGAGGCAAGTAGATGAATGTATAGTTCAGGGAGAAAGGGGTGGAGAGAAAGAAAAGAGAGAGAGAGAGATAAAGGTAGATAGGAGAAACTGTAATCTCTTTGGGGTCTAAACTCCCCAAGGTAAGTAAAGTAGTGTTCCCTATTGGGGTAATCAACCCGACAGAGGACACTTGTGGGAGCTAGTATGCGTTGCCTCGCGTGGAGTAACTGAGCTATTAGTAAGTGTGAAAATATAAACCAAAAGTGGTAACCTGGGCAAATCGCAGCCTATGTAAACCTATAACAAGTTGAAAAGGTCAATTCTGCACCAATGGTGTCGTTTGTGACATCCATTATTATAAACCGAAAAAAACAGAACATAAACAGTTTAACTGTCAATGAGGGTGAGCAACATATTATCTATCAGTTTTCCAGCCTGATTTTTGCAGTAACCTTCCATAAACACATAATCACCTTTAGTACAATAGCCAAGTTTCCCGTAATGTCCAGATTTGTGAAGCCACTCAAGAGAGCTAACATAATCTGTGAACAAAAGAAGGTCAACAGTCTAATGTTTAAATGGTCAGCCTAGGTGGATAAAATTTGTGATAATGCTGTTTCCCTTTCTCCTTTTCTTCTTTTTCTCCCCTCTCTTACTTCCTTCCCCTCCCTTTTTGCCAGTGCCACACATATGTAACTATAGGGCAGACTCGAGTTTTTAAAGGATAGTCACCATTGAACGATCCCCTGTGTTATGCATTATACATCTGTCTATGTGTATAAATCCTAGATTTATCGGTTACCTATCTAAAATGACATAAGCCTCAACAAAAAAAAAAAGGGGGAAAAATTAATTTAGGGTGCAATCTCTGCAAACATAATGTCCACTAGGGAACAAAAGTGCTGTATGACCGACGATCCATTGGCATCAGCTGTGTATTGCTCATCTGCGGTAAAACTCAATTGTCACTAGACTTGTTGTATTTGAGAATGCATATCAGGTGTTGCAGAGTTGTTGTGTATGGGATTACTTACAGTCCTGGAAGTTCTGCATTTCAATCAATTTTGAATTTAGATTTCTTTGCGCCCTTTAGAAGTGTGAGGCCTGCTGTTGGGGGTGCCTGTGAGTGAGTCACCTGAACGAAAGGGTTTCATCTTCTTGGATTGGCGCTTGTCAGGTGAATTGAATGGTGATCCGGGATGAAGTTTTTTCAGAGGGGGGAGAGTGAATTCCTGGTACCATTCTGGTATTTCAACTTGTCCCAATTGAAGAGCGTGACAGAATTCAGAAAGATCCTCTGGGGTGCGTAGGGTATATTGTTTCCCGTTATGATTAACCAACAAGGCAAACGGGAATCTCCAGGTATAGCGCATATCTTTCTCTCTCAGTTTGTCTAGCAATAGCCCCAGGGCTCTACGGTTCTTAAGAGAGATCTGAGAAAGATCATGAAAAAGCATGATTGTCTCACCATTAAAAATAATCTGGTCATTCCTGCGTGCCTTCCTCATAATGTCTTCTTTCAATGAGAAGTTCTGCAGACAGCATATTATGTCTCTAGGTGGCATGTTGTCTGGGCCTTTTGCTCTGAGTGCTCTGTGAGCCCTGACAAACTCGATGGCTGTGTCTTCGGGCCTTTTTAAGCAAGCTGTTAAACACTCTTTCCAGAGCTCGGATTATTTGTGCAGCTTCAATTGTTTCAGGGACCCCCCTGACCCTAATATTGTTCTTCCTCCCCCTATTGTCCAAATCTTCCAGGTGCCTATTGATCTCGATTAAATGCTGAGATTGTGAGCATGTCACTCTCTCTAATCTCTGGATTGCTTTGTCTCTGTGTCTCCCTGCCGCCTCAGCGGAGGCCATCTTATCTGAGTACAAGCATGCTTGATTTTAGATCCGTAATGGCCACAGAGAAAGTTGCTTTATGTCAGCAGCAATGCCAGACATCCCTGCATATGTGAGGGGGAGATCAGAATGGGGGATGTCCCTACCGTTCTCTTCACATGCCGACTGTGAGTCCTCACTGTATTCTCCCTCCGCGTGTGGCGCCGCCATCTTGCTGACAAGCAGAGTGCTTCTGGCCGCCGGTGGGTTCCGAAGGAGATCTGACATATTCCTCCCCTGGCTGGCTACTGATAATCTCCTTGATCTGGAGCATGGTGTGCCGTAATTTTTCCTGCTCATGACAGGGCTGTATGGTGCAGAACGAAGGGATCAGGCTGCGATGCCGCTGGAGCTCCTGTTCTATGCGTCCATCACCACTGAGCGCCAAGCCACACCCCAGTACTTACATTTTTTAAGCATCTTCTTGATTCACCAATATTGTTCAGGCTCCCTAGTTTTTAGGTCAGATCACCGCTTCCTCAATTGTTCTTTAGCCCGTTTAATGCCAAATTTTTCTTCAATAGCGGTGACAACTGAGGACATTATTTTGTCCTTCCACATATTGGGTTGGGTGTTCGGTCCTTTTTTGGCATCATAGTCCTACCTTCTCAATATGCACACCATCTCCACCATCTCTTCAAAGGTCATGTTGGTGGCCATATATCTCCTCCTGGATTTGGATGGTTGTGGCTCTGGGCTTTCCTCAGCGCTAGTTCCAGATAATCTCTCCGTCATCTTTCTCTATATACTCCCACTGCACAATGAAGAGTGAAGGGGTGGGGAAAATCATCCTAAAGAACGTCAGGGGCAGGCGACGCTGGCGTAGCATGACACATGCGCAGTGTATATAAAGCTTTTATGCTGGCCTACGTATGTCTGAACGGAAGTAGCGAGTGTCATAAACGAAGGTAAGATTTAAATATTGGTGTGTGTTTTGTGTATGTGTTTGGTGTGTGTGTGTGTGTGTGTGTATGTACCCTATATTCTGATAAAAATAATACTGGGAGTTTGGACTGACATTACAGTTTTTATCTTGTGTCTTGTCTTTCAGCAAAAAGGGATTCACCTTTAAGGAGAAGGAATTTTTGTCTCATTTTATTGATCTCTATCAAGAGAACAGGTCAAGCACCCACTGTATTTCATTAAACATGCAAGGAAGGCAACACTGGGGAGACTTCTGGAATTTGTCAAGACTCGAGTCCCCCAGGCAGACATTAAGTTAGTGGAAAATAAAATTGGGATCTTGCGTAATATGTACAGGCGGGAACACAAGAAGATCCAGGATTCCCTCAAATCCGGAGCAGCAGCAGACAAGGTTTATGTCCCCAAGCTGTGGTACTACCCAAAACTGAGATTTCTGGATGACCAGACAGAAGCAAGGCAATCACTTTTGACCCTTCCCTCCACCCCTCCCTCCAGCCTTCCCTCCAGCCTTCCCTCCAGCCTTCCCTCCACCCCAGCTGAGGCGTCCCAGGAAGAACCGGGCCCTTTCATCCTTGATGAAGTGGATGCGCACAGCTTCAGCCAGGTATACTTTTTTTGTGAATTTTGGATTGTGTAAATATTAATGATGTAAATTATAAAAAGTTTTAATTGCTTAAAAATCAGTGATTTAATCACAATTATTATTATGTATACATATCACTAGACAGTAGTGGCCAAAAATGTACTTCAAAGATTGGTGAACAGCTAGAATAATGGTGGGGTCAAAATGATAGCCTTTTATATTTGTGTAGAATTATATTTGCAAGTCATGAGCTGAAAATTGTGTGTGATTGAAGAAGCAAAAATTACAACTATGTCCCTTTTTTTATACACAGGATGAGCTCAGCCAGGAGGAAGCCGTGCCCAGTGGGAGAGAGGAGGAGGCCGTGCCAAGTGGCAGGCAGGATGTGGCTGTGTCCAGTAGAAGCCTCACAGAATGTCATGTGCCTCCCCTCCACATTACCACCAATAGGCCTAGGAAGATGAGCCGAACAGAGGAGGAATCACTTGCCCTCATTCGGGAAGCCAGACAAATGCTGAGTACCCCTCCCAATGCTGAAGAGGCCTATGGAACTTATATGGCCACCAGGTTTCAGAAGGGGTTGAGAGGGGAGCTTACTCCAACAAGCCATATTTCAGATGGCTTGTTGGAGTAAGCTTCTCGTCTTCTGACACTTCTTAAATAACGGAGGGCGGGGCCACCAGGTGACCCCGGCCCCTATGATGTACGGGGACTTGACAGGGACTTCCCTATGGGGTTCCCCGTGATGTCAGAGGGGGGCAGGGTCATTGGAGACCCCGCCCCCTCTGACATCACGGGGAACCCCATAGGGAAGTCCCTGTCAAGTCCCAGTGCATCATAGGGGGCGGGGTCACCGGGTGGCCCCGCCCTCCGTTATTTAAGAAGTGTCAGAAGACGAGAAGCGTCACACAGCGGGAGCCTCCCATCATGGATGCGGAGCGGCCTGAGAACAAAGAATTAAAGAAGACGCCGTGGAGGAAGATGCCGAACGAGAACACCGGAGCAAGATGCAGAGGATCAGAGGAAAAACCAGAGGAATAAGAAGATGTAGGAAGAAACTGAAGGAAGATAGAAGAAATAAGATAGAAGAAAGAAGATGGAAAGAAGAAGACTTCAAATAAAGGAATTGTCAAAAACTGTCTCTTGTCATTTTTAACATTTTTGACACTTTTTTTGTGAAATGGTAGGGGTACTTTTGTACCTCCTTACCATTTCACACAGGGGAGGGCCAGGATCTGGGGGTCCTCTTGTTAAAGGGGGCTTCCAGATTCTGATAAGCCCCGCGCCCGCAGACCCCCCACAACCACCGGGCAAGGGTTGTGGGGATGAGGCCCTTGTCCTTATCAACATGGGGACAAAGTGCTTTGGGGGGGACCCCAAAGCACCCTCCCAATGTTGAGGGCATGTGGACTGGTGTGGTTCAGGAGGGGGGGGCGCTCTGTGGCTTTCCCCGTGTTGTCAGAGGGGGGCGGGGTCACCGTTATATAAGAGGTGTCAGAAGAAGCCAAGCGTCACACGGCTGAAGACTCCCACTGAGGCGGATCGTGCGGACAGAGCGGAGAAGAAGCCTGGAGGAAGATGCGGGATGAGAAGAGCAGAGGAAGAAGGATGGAGGAGATGGATGGAGGAGAAGAAGATGAAGAAGAAGATGGAGGAAGAAGAAGAACACCGAAAGAACACCAGAAGAAAGAAGGTGGTAGAAGAAGCCGAAAGAAGAAGAAATTAATAAAGGACTTGTCAAAAGCTGTCTCTTGTGTTTTTTAAACTTGACACTTTTTTGTGAAATGGTAGGGGTACCTTTGTACCCCATTACCAATTCACACGGGTGGGGCCGGGATCTGGGGGTTCCCTTGTTAAAGGGGGCTTCCAGATTCCGATAAGCCCCCCACCTGCAGACCCCCACAACCACCGGCCAAGGGTTGTGGGGGTGAGGCTCTTCTCCCCATCAACACGGGGACAAGGTACTTTGGGGGGCTACCTCAAAGCACCCTCCCAATTTTGAGGGCATGTGGACTGGTATGGTTCAGGAGGGGGGCTGCTCTCTTGTCCCCCCCTCTTTTCCTGCGGCCTGCCAGGATGTGTACTCGGATAAGGGTCTGGTATGGGTTTTTTTTAAATTTTGGCGCGGGTTTCCCCTTAAAATCCATACCAGACCTGAAGGGCCTGGTATGGAATTTAGGGGGACCCCCACACCATTTTTAAAAAAAATTTTGGTTCGGGGTTCCCCTGTGGGGAAATCCCATGCCATTCTTATCAATGAACTTTTATGTGTATTGTCGGACCGACAATTCATTAATAGCCGCAAGTAGTTTTAAATGACTTTTTTTCCTTTGAAATGTAATTTTGCTGTCAGACTGATCTAAACATGGGAAACATGCGCCCCTTTACAGGCATACTATAGACACCCCCCAGGTACGAAATTTAAAGGAATATTACACTTTTATTGTTTCACTTTAAGTATTATTAAAATCACTGCTCCCGAAAAAATGGCCATTTTTAAAACTTTTTTTTGCATTGATCCATGTCCCCCCAGGGCAGGACCCAGGTCCCCAAACACTTTTATGACAATACCATGCATATAAGCCTTTAAAATTAGCACTTTTTATTTCTCCCATAGACTTTTAATGGGTGTTCCGTGGCTTTCGGATTTGCTGCGAACACCCCAAATTGTTCGCTGTTCTGCGAACTGGCGAACATCTGATGTTTGAGTCGAACATGAGTTCGACTTGAACTCAAAGCTCATCCCTACTGGGCACATGAGGCAACTGTTGTTCTCACTGTGCACCTATGGTGAGTCTCCTTTGAAAGGGTAGGTTGCCTCACTGGGATGTTTTTTTCTGTTCCCTTTTTTGTTTCACGGCAGGCCAAGAGCTCTGGTCTGGTAGCAAAAAGGAAGTGTCCTTCATGTAAAGCAAAACTACCTGAAGGCTGGAAGAAGACCTTGTGTCAAATTTGTATTGATTCGCTAGTTGAAGAAGCTTCTTCCACATGCAACGATTTGATTGTATCAGTTAAAAAAGAGCTAGATGCCACCATTCAATCGTTTCGCTCTTCACTAAACAAATCCATCCCTGAGTCAGCCAACTACCTCACAGTCCACTCAGGGCTCACTATTACTCCCAGCGGTAGAGACTGAGGCATCTCTTACCCAAGAGGGACTTACCTTCTCCCATTCTAAGGAAGAATTGAATTAGGAGGAGGAGGAAGGTATGGAGAATACAAACTGTCTTTAGAACAGGTAGATAGCCTGTTAAAAGCGATTTATACTACATTGGGTCTGGAAGAGGAAAGAAAAGAATTATCCCTGCATGACAGAATGTACGCAGGTCTCAGTGAGCCTAAAAATCATACTTTTCCTGTGCACTCAGTAATTTATGAGGTTATTAAGAATGAATGAGCAGAGCCTTAAAGAAAGCCTTTCTTTCCTAAAGCCCTTAAAAGGCACTTTCCTTTTGATGAAGACCCGGTGGCAGTTTGGAATAAAAACCCTAAACTAGATGCAGCTTTTTCCAAAATCTCGAGATCAACTGACTTAGCATTCGAGGATATGGGTGTATTAAAAGATCCCATCCATAAAAGGATGGATCAGCAACTTAGAAGGGCTTGGCAATGCATCATGGGCAATCTCAAACGAGCTATGGTGACTACTTGTGTCTCCAGGAATATGAAATATTGGGTGAAACAACTCAAAGCCCATATTATGGCAGACTCACCAAAAGCAAGAAATTCTGGATTCTTTCTCGACTTTGTCAGCCGCTGTAGCCTTTATTTCAGATGCTTCAGCAGAATCAATTAGATCTGCAAGATCTGCAGCCCTAACTAACTCGGCCAGGAAGGCACTGTGGCTAGACCTGGCCGGGGGATGTGGCATCCAAAAAATAAGCTTTGTGGGGTATCATTCTTGGGAGATTTATTATTTGGTCCTGACTTGGATTCTGTCCCAGATAGGACAGCAGATAAAAAGAAGTAATTTCCTGTTAAAAAGAAAAAACTGCCAGTTAAGCTTTTTTTTAATCTCAAAGGACTCAAGAACAAAATACCAAAACCCAAGAGAAGAGAATAAATTGGTCATTGCAGAGGGGAAAAGGCAAAGGAAATGTCCTTTTCCATCCTCCTGCGCCAACCAACAAAATACACTGACTTGTCCCTGCCAGTGGGAGGAAGGCTTCAAAATGCTCTTTGCGCCAGCATAATAAAAAATCAATATATTTTGAGCATGCTGTCCCAAGGTTACAAAATAGAGTTTTCAGATCTTCCTCCACTTTATAACAAACCTGCCAAGGGACTCAACAAAGGCCCTGGCTATGAAGAACCTGTTAAAGGATTTGATGCATCAAAGGGTTGTGACACCTGTATCTTCAGAGGAATGTTATCTATTCTATTATATTCTCATATATTCCTGATAAAAAAGCCATCTGGAAACTTCCATTTTTGATTCTCAACTTGAAACCCTTGAACAAGTCAGTCCTATACAAGAAGTTTTGTATGGACTCGATCTTCACAGTCAGAAATCTTCTGACCAAGGAATGCTTTATGGCAGGGGTCCTCAAACTTTTTAGACAGGGGCCAGTTCACGGTCCCTCAGACTGTTGGGGGGCCGCACTATAGTTTAAAAGAAATATGAACTAATTCCTAAATTCCTATGCACACATCTTTTTTGTAGTGCAAAAGAATAAAAGAATGAATAATAAATAATAATATCTATAGGGGATGGACAGGGGGACAGAGGGATGGACAGGGGGACAGTGGGATGGACAGAGGGGTGGACAGGGGGACAGGGGGGGGCAGTGGGGTGGACAGGGGGACAGTGGGATGGACAGGGGGACAGTGGGATTGGACAGAGGGGTGGACAGGGGGACAGAGGGGTGGACAGGGGGACAGAGGGGTGGACAGGGGGACAGTGGGATGGACAGAGGGATGGACAGGGGGACAGAGGGATGGACAGGGGGACAGAGGGATGGACAGGGGGACAGTGGGATGGACAGGGGGACAGAGGGGTGGACAGGGGGACAGAGGGATGGACAGGGGGACAGTGGGACAGTGGGATGGGCAGGGGGTGGACAGGGGGACAGTGGGGTGGACAGGGGGACAGAGGGGTGGACAGAGGGACAGAGGGGTGGACAGAGGGGGGGGCAGGGGGACAGAGGGATTGACAGGGGGACAGAGGGATTGACAGGGGGACAGACGGATTGACAGAGGGACAGTGGGGTGGACAGGGGGACAGTGGGGTGGACAGGGGGACAGAGGGGTGGACAGGGGGACAGTGGGATGGACAGAGGGATGGACAGGGGGAAAGAGGGATGGACAGAGGGGTGGACAGGGGGACAGTGGGGTGGACAGTGGGATGGACAGAGGGGTGGACAGGGGGACAGAGGGATGGACAGGGGGACAGAGGGATGAACAGGGGGGCAGTGGGATGGACAGGGGGACAGAGGGGTGGACAGGGGGACAGAGGGATGGACAGGGGGACAGTGGGATGGACAGGGGGGTGGACAGGGGGACAGTGGGGTGGACAGGGGGACAGAGGGGTGGACAGAAGGGGGGGACAGGGGGACAGAGGGATTGACAGGGGGACAGAGGGATTGACAGGGGGACAGTGGGGTGGACAGGGGGACAGTGGGGTGGACAGGGGGACAGAGGGGTGGACAGGGGGACAGAGGGGTGGACAGGGGGACAGTGGGGTGGACAGGGGGACAGTGGGGTGGACAGGGGGACAGAGGGAGGGACAGGGGGACAGAGGGAGGGACAGGGGGACAGAGGGGTGGACAGGGGGTGGAGAGGGGGACAGAGGGATGGACAGGGGGACAGTGGGATGGACAGGGGGGTGGACAGGGGGACGGTGGAGTGGACAGTGGGGGGGACAGGGGGACAGAGGGATTGACAGGGGGACAGTGGGGTGGACAGGTGGACAGGGGGACAGAAGGACAGTGGGATGGACAGGGGGACAGTGGGGTGGACAGGGGAACAGTGGGGTGGACAGGGGGACAGAGGGGTGGACAGGGGGACAGTGGGGTGGACAGGGGGACAGAGGGGTGGATAGGGGGACAGAGGGGTGGACAGTGGGACAGCGGGGTGGACAGGGGGACAGAGGGGTGGACAGGGGGACAGTGGGGTGGACAGGGGGACAGAGGGGTGGACAGAGGGACAGTGGGGTGGACAGGGGGACAGTGGGGTGGACAGGGGGACAGTGGGGTGGACAGGGGGACAGTGGCACAGTGGGGTTCTCACTTGTTAGTAGGCTGTTGCCTGAAGCCTCCGCTCTCGCTGTCACTCTTCGCGCCTCCTGTCTCCGTGCGGGACTGTGCTGGAAACTACACTTCCCAGCATGCAGCGCGGCACACGGAGCCCTCCATTACTGGGGTGGGGGAAGCGGCTTGAGCGGAGCGGATATGCTCCCTGCCGAAGCCGAGCCAACCTGGCCCCGGCCCGAGCCTGGATTGTCGGGAATCCGGCCCTGGGTGGATTGGGCCGGATAAATGTCCTCGGCGGGCCGCAGTTTGAGGACCCCTGCTTTATGGCATCCAGCGACCTGAGAGATGCTTACCTACATATTCCTTTAGAACCTCAGTCCCAAACATTCTTGAGGTTCGCGGTCAATATGGGGAGGAAGGTGCATACCTGCAATTCAGGGCCCTTCCCTTCGGCCCTTCATCAGCTCCACGAGTCTTTACAAAAGTTATGGCGGAAGCCCTCACCCCTCTTCGCCTTCAGGGGATTGCGGTGATCCCATATCTGGACGACCTCCTCTTCTTTGCCCCGTCCAGGGAAAGTTCCAAGAAAATCTGAGGAAGGCCCACAGTCATTTGTAGTCCCTGGGTTGGATAGTGAACATTCAGAAATCAAACTTCAATCCGGCTCAGCCGGTACAATTTTTGGGGTACCAAATAAATTCTATGGAACAAAGAGTTTTTCTCCCGGAAGAGAAAAAAGTCCAGAATGTAGTGAATGTACTACAATCAAATCAGCAGATGTCGGTCCGAAAGGTTATGTCAGCTTTGGGAACTTTATCCTTAATTATGCCAGCCATCCAATGAGCAAGACTTCATTTAAGGCCACTCCAGAGGTTCCTTCTACAAGTATGGAACCACAGCACAGAAACTTTAGATACAAGGGTAAAGATCCCCACCAGAGTCAAACGAACACTTTGATGGTGGAAAAATCAGTCAGTGTTGCAAAAAGGTCTATTTTGGTCCTTCTCGACCAAAAAAATTGTCACAACAGATGCCAGTATGTGGGGATGGGTGGGCCACATGGGTCGGGATTTGGCACAGGGAACATGGTCTCAGACCGAGGCAGGAAAATCCTCAAATTGGAGAAAATTAAAAGCAGTCGCCTTAACATTGGCTGTCTTCTCTCCAAACCTCCTAGGTTCCCATGTCCAGATTCTATTGGACAGTGCCACTACCAAAGCCTACCTGAACAAACAGGGAGGCACGAGAAGCAAAACTCTTCAATTACTATCAGGAAAAATTCTGGAGTGGGCAGAAAACCATTTACTGTCCTTATCCACAGTCCATCTCAAAGGCACATTAAATGAAGTGGCAGATTTTCTGAGCAGGCAGAAGGTTCAGGAGGCAGAGTGGAACCTGAATTCAGAAGTTTTTGTATTGATCACCAGGACCTGGGGCCATCCACAAGTGGACCTGTTTGCATCAAGGCAAAACACACAACTCCCGCAATTCTTTTCCCTTCACAGAGACGACGGTTCTCAGGGAATAGACGCTTTGGCGCACCCTTGGAATTTTCACCTGGGATCTTCTTTTCCCCCATTCCAGTTGATTCCAGTTGATTCCACTGGTATTGAGGAAAATACAGAAAGAAAGAGTTTCGATAATTCTGATTACTCCATTCTGGCCAAAGAGAGTTTGGTTTTCCATCGTTCTGCAAATGATCAAACCATTTTGGTTCCTCTCAGGCAGGATTTACTTCTACAAGGCCCAGTGCACCACCCGGATGTAGCCAGGTTAAGTCTCACTGCCTGGTATATGAAGAGAAGATGTTAAGAAATAAAGGTTTTTCAGAACCTTTAATAACCATGTTACTTTCCAGTAGAAAGAAGGTAACTAGAGCTATTTATGCCAAAGTATGGAAGGTCTAATTTTCTTGGTGTCATTCAGAAAATAGAGATGTGAAAGACATTGTTTCAATATTAGAAATATTACAAAAGGGGACATACAAGGGGCTTGCAGTCAGCACTCTTAAAGTGCAAGTGGCTGCTTTAGGGGTGTTTCTTGAGAGCTCAATTTCTTCAGAAACTCTGGTTACAAGGTTTTTCAAGGCACTTACCAGATCCAGACCAGCTCCGGCTAGGCATTTTCCCAAATGGGATCTCTCAGTGGTTCTACAAACCCACTCAAAGAAACCATTTGAACCACAACAGACAGTCTCTCGAAAGAATTTGACTTTCAAAACTGTATTTTTAGTTGCAATCACATCTGCAAGAAGAATCAGTGAACTGCATGCACTATCAGTTAAGGAACCTTTTTTGTCCATTTATCCGAATAGGATTGTACTTAGGACAGATCCAGGGTTTTTGCCAAAAGTGGCAACATTTCAGAACAGGTCGCAGGAGATTATCCTGCCAACCTTTTGCTCAAACCCTTCAGGAGAAAAGGAAGGTCACTTTCACATCCTAGATGTGAGACAAACCCTATTACATTACTTAGAAGTAACAAAGGACTTCAGGTCCTCAGATTCTTTATGCCGCGTACACACGGTCGGACTTTTCACCTACAAAAGTCCGACAGCCTGTCCGACATACTTCCGACGTACCTTCGGCGGACTAGCGGCAGACTTTCTTACGAACGGACTCACACACACACGACCACACAAAAGTACGACAGCCTAGTACGCGGTGACGTACACCAAGTCCGACGAGACTATAAAACGGAAGTTCAATAGCCCGTACGACACCCTTTGGGCTCCTTCTGCTAATCTCGTGTTTATCTCGTGTTAGTAGAAGTTTGGTGAGAGACGATTCGCGCTTGTGAGACTCGTATTTTTCAGTTCGTTTTAACTGTTGTTCAGTCTGTGCTTGTGAGGTTTGTATCTGCTTTTTAGTGCGTTTGGTCAGTTGGCATTGAGAAATCTTTGTTTTATTGGCCGCTCGTTCCTGATTTTCAGGTCGTTCTTCACAGGCCTTGCTGTTCTTCAGTGCGTTCTGTTTAGTGCGTTCTGACCAGCCGACCGTTTTGAAGCCATGTTACCTGTACGTACTCGTCGTAGAGCTCGTGCATTGTATGTGCTTGGTGCTGTAGTTTATTCTTCAGCCCAAGACCAGTCCATGAACAAGGCGAGGAGGAGTTCATGGACCAAGAATTGGTTGCTTCAGCGTGACCAGTTCTGTCACATGCCTTTGCTCCGTGAGATCCGTGAGAATAATCCTGAGGATTTCAGGAACTTTCTCCGGATGACGGACCCCGTTTTTGACCGTTTGTTGGCTTTGCTGACCCCCTATATCAGCAGGCAGGATACCTGCATGAGGCAAGCCATCACTCCGGAGCAGAGGCTGGTCACTACCTTGCGGTATTTGGCCACAGGGAGAAGCCTGCAGGACCTTAAGTTCTCGACAGGCATCTCCCCCCAGGCTCTGGGGATCATTATCCCAGAGACCTGTTCTGCCATCATACAGGTCCTGCAGAAGGACTATATTAAGGTAAGATATTTTTCTTTTATTAGCATCACATGTTCTTTTATGTAATCTTTGATAATGTAATGTATTTCTTGCTTCAAACACTACTTACCATCATTGCAATATAGTGTGAATGTCCCCTTTTTATCCTCACACATGCTGGAATTTTTTCCTGTTATTTTTTGTCATGTATGTATATTTTCCTTCAATAACCTTCCCAGCATGAAGTGATGGGAACATATCCACCTAGTCTACACATTTTGAATGTATTTTGTTTGAGTGTATTTAGTGTGCTTATAATTAGCAATTATCTAGATTTCACAACTCCCCCCCCCCCCCCACCTAAACTCACTCCAAATAGTGTGCTGCTAATGAGCAATTATCTAGATTTCACAACCCCCCCACCCCCCCCACCTAAACTCACTCCAAATAGTGTGCTGCTAATGAGCAATTATCTAGATTTCACAACCCCCCCACCCCCACCTTCGTTAAAATTTGCTTGAATGTTCTGTGGTGTTGATTTGTCTAAAGCAAATATATGTTGCAGTTTGCAAAATGCATGTGCACTCTACAAGTGCATTTGTTCCAGTGCTTTAGTAAATGAGCAGAAGCTCTGCTGATTTCCATCATCAAATCATATGCAAGCCTCAAAGTGTTTTCATTAATTGCCCTTGCCTGTGATTGTGTACTCCTTGCAACATGAATGCCTTTTTACATTACCTCATTTACTGTAAGCTGGTTAGCAACTGCACCTGCAGAGTGTGACAACTGCAGTCTTGTAGCCTTTTTAGTCCCTAAATTCCTGCGTGTCCTAAAAGTAATTTTTTTTAGGGATTTCACAACCCCCTAAAATGTAATCAAGGTTCCATCAGAGGGGGTGAGCAATCTGATAAGTGTGCCTTTCCATATTAGTTATTCCAGAAGAATGAAATTATTGAATGTTATACTGATGCTGGGGAATAATGTTTTTAATTGTCTAATTTTCTTGCAATGTTAGCTTCCAAATTAATTGATTTTGGTTTTCTTGTTTGATTCCCCAGTTTCCTTCAACGCCACAGGAATGGCAGACTGTGGCATCCCATTTTGCCAGCCGTTGGGACTTTCCCAATTGTGGAGGGGCTATAGATGGGAAACATGTCCACATTGTGCCACCACCCCATTCGGGGTCATATTATTTTAATTATAAGGGGTTCCACAGTATTGTTTTAATGGCGGTGGTGTCGGCACACTATGATTTTTTATATGTGGACGTGGGGAAGAATGGCCGGATGTCGGATGGAGGAGTATTTGCCCAGACGGAGTTCTGCCAGCGTCTCCAGAGTGGTGGCCTGGGATTGCCACCTGATGAGGATAACGTGGAAGGACTCTCCTTTGTCTTCATTGCCGATGAAGCCTTCGCTCTCAGCAAGCACCTCATGAGGCCATTCCCCCAAAGAACCCTCACCCCGGAGAGGAGGGTTTTTAATTACCGGCTGGCCAGAGCTAGAAGAGTGGTTGAGAATGCGTTTGGAATTCTGGCCAGCCGGTTCCGCCTGTTTCAAACAGCCATTAATTTGGCGGAATACAAACTTAATTTTATCATTTTATCGTGCTGCATTCTGCACAACTTTTTAAACAAGCATTCTACCAATTATATAGGCACAGTTGGGCCTGAGGCCGGACAAATAGAAGCCAACCTTACTGGCCTGGATACTGTCCGTACTGGCTTGGCCCCCCAAAGTGCCCGTCAAGTTAGACAGCAATATGTTAATTATTTTATGGGTAGGGGGGC